>NC_059198.1:11542761-11670261 GCF_020615455.1 Coregonus clupeaformis
ACCTACTCATTCAAGAGTTTCCTTTATTTTTTTTACTATTTTCTACATTGTAGAATAATAGTGAAGACATCAAAACTATGAAATAACACATATGGAAATCAGATGACCTGGCCTCCACAATCCCCCGACCTCAACCAAATTGAGATGGTTTGGGATGAGTCGGTACGCAGAGTGAAGGAAAAGCAGCCAACAAGTGCTCAGCATATGTGGGAACTCCTTCAAGACTGTTGGAAAAGCATTCCAGGTGAAGCTGGTTAAGAGAATGCCAAAAGTGTGCAAAGCTGTCATCAAGGCTATTTGAAGAATCTCAAATGTAAAATATATTTTGATTTGTTTAACACTTTTGTGGTTACTACATGATTCCATATGTGTTATTTCATAGTTTTGATGTCTTCACGATTATTCTAAAATGTAGAAAATAGTACAAATAAAGAAAAACACTTGAATGAGTAGGCATTCTAAAACTTTGTGTAGGTATACATTGAAATCAAGCCTGCATGTACACTGAGTGTACAAAACATGAGGAACACCTTCCTAATATTGAGTTGCACCCCCTTTTGCCCTCCGAACAGCCTCAATTTGTTCGGGGCATGGACTCTGATTCAGAGGGGTTGGGTTAAATGCGGAAGACACATATCAGTTGAATGCATTCAGTTTTGCAACTGACTAGGTATCCCCCTTTCCATTTCCTTTCTACAAGGTGTCGAAAGCGTTCCACAGAGATGCTGGCCCATGTTGACTCCAATGCTTCCCACAGTTGTGTCAAGTTGGCTGGATGTCCTCTTGGTGGTGGACCATTCTGGATACACACGGGAAACTGTTGAGCATGTAAAACCCAGTAGCTTTGCAGTTCTTAACACACTCAAACCGGTGCACCTGGCACCTACTACCATACCCTGTTCAACATCAATAAGGGATCATAGATTTCACCTGGATTCTTCTTGTGGTCAGTCTATGTCATGGAAAGAGCATGTTGTTTTGTACACTCAGTGTAAACTAGTGGGATATAAGACTTTGGTCACATTCTAAATAGCACCCTATTCCCTTTATAGTGCACACTACTTTTGACCAGGGCCCATGGGGAATCGGGTGCCATTTGGGATGCAGACAGTGAGCAGCTTGAAACTGTTCCAGGCTGCCATTCATTGCATAAGTGAACCTTATTAGTCCCAGATGTTTTTCTCTCTGTAGTAGGGTGACAAGGGGGTGACGGTTTGACAAATCTATCCTCCATTCTTGGGGTTTCCTCATCTGGCTCCGTCCACTCTGGTAGTGGAGAGAGGAGACGGAATGAGAGGGGGGAGGAGAAGGGGAGAGGAGAGGGAGAGGGAGGGGGAAGAAGAGAAGGAGAGGAAAGAGGGAATGTGGGTAAGAGGTAGAGGAAAGGGGGAGAGAAGGAACGGGCGAAAGCTAGGTATGTGAGGAGAGTAGAGAAGCCAGGAGATTTGCTTCTCTCTAAGATCAGTCCAACCCCCTACAGCCCTGTTCTGTCCTTCACTCCTACCCTCCGCACACATACACACACACCCTCCTGCCCCAGCCCTTCGCTCTGCAGTGACTCTACTGTTATTCCCGGTTGGGAGTTTGGAAGAAATGCCACGTTCAAAACAACTGGGAACTGGGAACTTGGAAATCTCAGACTTCAATGCGTTCAAAACAACTGGGAACTCTGAAAAAAAACTAGCTCTGACTGGGAAAAATCTATTTGAATAGTCATCCAACTCGGAATACCAACTCTGGAACTCGGGCCTCTTTCTAGAGCTCTGACTTTCCAACCTGAAGATCACTGACGTCATGATTTCACCTCGTATTTTTCCCAGTTCCCAGTTGTTTTGAACGTGGCGGGGGGGGATCTGAGGACCCATGCCAAATCCTCCTGAGGGGGAATAGGCTTTGTCGTGCCCTCTTCACGACTGTCTTGGTGTGTTTGGACCATGATAGTTCGTTGGTGATGTGGACACCAAGGAACTTGAAGCTCTCAACCTGTTCCACTACAGCCTCGTCGATGAGAATGGGGGCGTGCTCAGTCCTCTTTTTTTCCCCTGTAGTCTGTCTCTCTCTCTCCCGCAGGATTACAGAATTATACAGAAGTATCCTATTTAACTTGTTTAGGCCATAAATAATTTTATTGGGACAGTGTTTATTTCTACTCTGCTGTTTGTTTCCTTCCTAGTCCGTAATGATCAACATCAAAATTCTCTCTGTTTTTACCAACTACACAGAAAGCCACCAGACACTCACAGATTTGATGGGTGTCATGTGTTTGTCAAAAACAAATAAGAGCACAGTTGGACAAGATAAACAGAAGAACTAAACCCTCCCCGGGAGATTTATCAAACAGATAAGACCCCCAAATTAAATAAGAATCTGCTCAGCAGTAAAACTGTGGCCCAAATGGCATGCGATTCCCTATATAGTGCACTACTTTTGATCAGAGCCCTATGCTAGTGAGCGCTAGCTAACGCTAACTACATTATTATATATATTTTTTTTTACAAATCGATACTAGGATTCAAATATCAATATAATATCATCCAAAAATAATATTGCGATATGTAACTGTATCGATTTTTCTCCCATCACAACTATTTAGGAAATAGGGTGTCATTTGCGATGCAGTCTGTATTTGTTGCCATAGTCACATCTGTTTAGGGGAAAATAGTAGAAACTTTATCTTTTGACCACATAGACACTGTCTGGGACCAGGTTCTTCCCTGTTATTTCTCTGGTTGAGACATTCTTCTCCTTCTCCACGTTCACTGCCGTAGAGAGATTCATAGGACCATTGGCTACTCCCTCAATAAAGCTACATTTTCTGGACTGGTGCTTTAGTAACCATTAAACTTCAAAAGTGTCTGTGTCATTTCTATGGAATGATGGTCTTTTCATTCCACTGTTGTTTAGTGTGTCCTCAATGAGTTTGTGTCGTGGGCTGGCTGATGAGCAGTGTTTTGTGTAGTTTTACGTCCTCTCAATTAGTGTTTTGGTGTTGTATGTTTTAAGTCTCCACAGTGACCATTGTTTGACGGTTTTGTATTGTTTTTGTGTGTCCCCGGTGAGTTTGATAGACAATGTGTTATTTCCTGTCCCCCCAGTAAGTTTGTGAGCTGGCTGGTGGACACTGGTGTTCTGTTATTAACGGTGTTGTGTTATTTCCTGTCTCATTAGTGAGTTTGTGAGCTGGCTGGTGGACATTGGGGAGACTGATAACCCAGAGGAGGGGGTTCATCTGGGACAGGCTCTACTGGAGAACGGCATCATACACCATGGTAAGTGATTCACTATACGTTCATCATCTAGACCAGGGTTCTCCAACTGGCGGCCCGTGATTTGAATTTGGCCCTCGGGTGATTTTATTTGACACTTACATTTTTTATTGTTGGACATAAAAAACGGTAAAAACACCAGCAAATCAGCTCCAAGTGATTTTAATTTTGGAAATCTGTTCCAAAGTATTCCCACACATAATAGAAAGATATATGTGATCGTATACAAATGTAAGCAAGGTTTGAAATGATTATGTCTTAGTCAAATATTATATCTGTTTGGACTTCTTGCGGTCAATTTGCAGTCTACAAATTATTTGTAATTATGTTCTGACCATCTGCTCAAGAAAGAAATGGCCCGCGGCTGAATCTAGTTGATGATCCCTGCTCTAGACCTTTTCCTTTTCCTCTTTCTCCTTCCTCCTCTCCCCCAGTATATTTACCTATACAGTATACAGTATACATACAGCTAAAAGCTTGCTCTATATTCTGTACCTCTCCCCCTCTCTCTCTTTCTCTATCTCTCTATCGCTCTCTCTCGCTCTCAATTAAATTCCATTCATTTCAAAGGTCTTTATTGGCATGGGAAACATGTTTATATTGCCAAAGCAAGTGAAATAGATCATAAACAAAAGTGAAATAAACAATACAAAATGTACTGTAAACATTACACTAACTAAAGTTCCAAAAGAATAAAGACATTTCAAATGTCATATTATGGCTATATACAGTGTTGTAACAATGTACAAAAGGGAAAATAAATGAACATAAATATGGGTTGTATTTACAATGGGGTTTGTTCTTCACTGGTTGTCCTTTTCTTGTGGCAACAGGTCACAAATCTGGCTGCTGTGATGGAACACTGTGGTATTTCACCCATTAGATATGGGAGTTTATCAAAATTGGATTGGTTTTCTAATTCTTTTTGGGTCTTTGTAATCTGAGAGAAATATGTGTCTCTAAGATGGTCATACATTTGGTAGGAGGTCAGGAAATGCAGCTCAGTTTCCATTTCATTTTGTGGGCAGTGTCCACATAGCCTGCCTTCTCTTGAGAGCCAGGTCTGCCTACAGCGTCCTCTCTCGATAGCAAGGCTATGCTAACTGAGTCTGTACATAGTCAAAGTTTTCCTTAATTTTGGGTCAGTCACAGTGGTCAGGTATTCTGCCACTGTGTACACTCTGTTTTTTTGTTAATTCTTTCCAATGTGTCAAGTAATTATCTTTTTGTTTTCTCATGATTTGGTTGGGTCTAATTGTGTTGATGTCCTGGGGCTCTGTTTGTGTTTGTGAACAGAGCCCCAGGACCAGCTTGCTTAGGGGACTCTTCTCCAGGTTCATCTCTCTGTAGGTGATGGCTTTGTTATGAAAGGTTTGGGAATCTCTCACACTCTAACTCTCTCTCTCTCGTATCTCTCTCTCCTCCCCCCTCTTTCTCTCTTTCTCTCTCTCTCTCTTTCTCTCACACTCTTTCTTTCTCTCTCTCTCTCACTCACTCTCACTCTCTCTATCTCTCCTCTCTCAAATTCTAATTCAGATTGCTTTATTGGCATGAAATACAATTTGTAGATATTGCCAGTATAGTGGTACAACATTTCAGGAAATAGGTTAAATGAAGTTAATGTAATACAGTTAGTAGTAATAATAATAATAGTACATGTAATCATGTATACAGGTACAACACTACTGCTGTTGTATTGTGTAATTTTTGGTCGATACATTTAATTAAATAAAAATAAGATTATAACAATAAAAATAAAGAATGTCTAATAAACAAACATCAAAATGTACATGGATGATGGTTACACTATGTATTATTTGTAAGTTATATACAATGTAAATACTTCAGGGAACTAATGGTCATTGGATGACCCTCTGGCTATGACAATCATATACAGTGAGGGAAAAAAGTATTTGATCCCCTGCTGATTTTGTACGTTTGCCCACTGACAAAGACATGATCAGTCTATAATTTTAATGTTAGGTTTATTTGAACAGTGAGAGACAGAATAACAACAAAAAAATCCAGAAAAACGCATGTCAAAAATGTTATAAATTGATTTGCATTTTAATGAGGGAAATAAGTATTTGACCCCTCTGCAAAACATGACTTAGTACTTGGTGGCAAAACCCTTGTTGGCAATCACAGAGGTCAGACGTTTCTTGTAGTTGGCCACCAGGTTTGCACACATCTCAGGAGGGATTTTGTCCCACTCCTCTTTGCAGATCTTCTCCAAGTCATTAAGGTTTCGAGCCTGACGTTTGGCAACTCGAACCTTCAGCTCCCTCCACAGATTTTCTATGGGATTAAGGTCTGGAGACTGGCTAGGCCACTTGGCCGTGTGTTTTGGGTCATTGTCATGCTGAAATACCCATCCACAACCCATTTTCAATGCCCTGGCTGAGGGAAGGAGGCTCTCACCCAAGATTTGACGGTACATGGCCCCGTCCATCGTCCCTTTGATGCGGTGAAGTTGTCCTGTCCCCTTAGCAGAAAAACACCCCCAAAGCATAATGTTTCCACCTCCATGGTTGACGGTGTGGATGGTGTTCTTGGGGTCATAGGCAGCATTCCTCGTCCTCCAAACACGGCGAGTTGAGTTGATGCTAAAGAGCTCGATTTTGGTCTCATCTGACCACAACACTTTCACCCAGTTCTCCTCTGAATCATTCAGATGTTCATTGGCAAACTTCAGACGGCCCTGTATATGTGCTTTCTTGAGCAGGGGGACCTTGCGGGCGCTGCAGGATTTCTATCCTTCACGGCGTAGGGTGTTAGCAATTGTTTTCTTGGTGACTATGGTCCCAGCTGCCTTGAGATCATTGACAAGATCCTCCCGTGTAGTTCTGGGCTGATTCCTCACCCTTCTCATGATCATTGCAACTCCACGAGGTGAGATCTTGCATGGAGCCCCAGGCCGAGGGAGATTGACAGTTATTTTGTGTTTCTTCCATTTGCGAATAATCACACCAACTGTTGTCACCTTCTCACCAAGCTGCTTGGCGATGGTCTTGTAGCCCATTCCAGCCTTGTGTAGGTCTACAATCTTGTCCCTGACATCCTTGGAGAGCTCTTTGGTCTTGGCCATGGTGGAGAGTTTGGAATCTGATTGATTGATTGCTTCTGTTGACAGGTGTCTTTTATATAGGTAACAAGCTGAGATTAGGAGCACTCCCTTTAAGAGTGTGCTCCTAATCTCAGCTCGTTACCTGTATAAAAGACACCTGGAGGCCAGAAATCTTTCTGATTGAGAGGGGGTCAAATACTTATTTCCCTCATTAAAATGCAAATCAATTTATAAAATTTTTGACATGCGTTTTTCTGGATTTTTTTGTTGTTATTCTGTCTCTCACTGTTCAAATAAACCTACCATTAAAATTATAGACTGATCATTTCTTTGTCAGTGGGCAAACGTACAAAATCAGCAGGGGATCAAATACTTTTTTCCCTCACTGTACATATCTGTACATATCTGCACAAAATCAAATACTAAGGAAGTCTCGAGGTTTTGCTCGCCTGAGGTAGAGTATCTTATGATAAGCTGTAGACCACACTATTTACCAAGAGAGTTTTCATCTATATTTTTCATAGCTGTCTATTTACCACCACAAACCAATGCTGGCATTAAGATTGCACTGAATGAGTTGTACAAGGCCATAAATCAACAGGAAAACGCTCATCCAGATGCAGCGCTCCTAGTGGCCGGGGACTTTAATGCAGGGAAACTTAAATCCGTTCTACCTAATTTCTACCAGCATGTTAAATGTGCAACCAGAGGAAAAAAACTCTAGACCACCTTTACTCCACACACAGAGACGCATACAAAGCTCTCCCTCGCCCTCCATTTGGCAAATCTGACCATAACTCTATCCTCCTGATTCCTGCTTATAAGCAAAAACTAAAGCAGGAAGCACCAGTGACTCGGTTAATAAAAAAGTGGTCAGATGACGCAGATGCTAAGCTACAGGACTGTTTTGCTAGCACAGACAGGAACATGTTCCGGGATTCTTCAGACAGCATTGAGGAGTACACCACATCAGTCACTGGCTTCATCAATAAGTGCATCGATGATGTCGTCCCCACAGTGACCGTACGTACATACCCCAACCAGAAGCCATGGATTACAGGAAACATCCACACTGAGCTAAAGGGTAGAGCTGCCGCCTTCAAGGAACGGGACTCTAACCCGGACGCTATAAGAAATCCCGCTATGCCCTCCGACGAACCATCAAACAGGCAAAGAGTCAATACAGGGCTAAGATTGAATCGTACTACACTGGCTCTGACACTCGTCGGATGTGGCAGGGCTTGAAAACTATTACAGACTACAAGGGAAGCACAGCCGCAGCTGCCCAGTGACACAAGCCTACCAGACGAGCTAAACCACTTCTATGCTCGCTTCGAGGCAAGCAACACTGAAGCATGCATGAGAGCACCAGCTGTTCCGGATGACTATGTGATCACGCTCTCCGTAGCCGATGTGAGTAAGACTTTTAAGCAGGTCAACATTCACAAGGCCGCAGGGCCAGACGGATTACCAGGACGTGTACTCCAAGCATGTGCTGACCAACTGGCAAGTGTCTTCACTGACATTTTCAACATGTCCCTGACTGAGTCTGTAATACCAACATGTTTCAAGCAGACCACCATAGTCCCCTGTGCCCAAGGACTCTAAGATAACCTGCCTAAATGACTACCGACCAGTAGCACTGACGTCTGTAGCCATGAAGTGCTTTGAAAGGCTGGTCATGGCTCACATCAACAGCATTATCCCAGAAACCCTAGACCCACTCCAATTTGCATACCGCCCCAACAGATCCACAGATGATGCAATCTCTATTGCACTCCACACTGCCCTTTCCCACCTGGACAAGAGGAACACCTACGTGAGAATGCTATTCATTGACTACAGCTCAGCATTCAACACCATAGTGCCCTCTAAGCTCATCACTAAGCTAAGGATCCTGGGACTAAACACCTCCCTCTGCAACTGGATCCTGGACTTCCTGACGGGCCGCCCCCAGGTGGTAAGGGTAGGTAACAACACATCTGCCACACTGATCCTCAACACGGGGGCCCTCAGGGGTGCGTGCTCAGTACCCTCCTGTACTCTCTGTTCACCCATGACTGCATGGCCAGGCACGACTCCAACACCATCATTAAGTTTGCAGACGACACAACAGTGGTAGGCCTGATCACCGACAACGATGAGACAGCCTATAGGGAGGAGGTCAGAGACCTGGCCGTGTGGTGCCAGGACAACAACCTCTCCCTCAACGTGACCAAGACAAAGGAGATGATTGTGGACTACAGGAAAAAAAAGAGGACTGAGCACGCCCCATTCTCATCGACAGGGGCTGTAGTGGAACAGGTTGAGAGCTTCAAGTTCCTTGGTGTCCACATCACCAACGAACTATCATGGTCCAAACCCACCAAGACAGTCGTGAAGAGGGCACGACAAAGCCTATTCCCCCTCAGGAGACTGAAAAGATTTGGCATGGGTCCTCAGATCCTCAAAAAATTATACAGCTGCACCATCGAGCATCCTGACTGGTTGCATCACCGCCTGGTATGGCAACTGCTTGGCCTCCGACCGCAAGGCACTACAGAGGGTAGTGCGAACGGCCCAGTACATCACTGGGGCCAAGCTTCCTGCCATCCAGGACCTCTATACCAGGCGGTGTCAGAGGAAGGCCCTCAAAATTGTCAAAGACTCCAGCCACCCTAGTCATAGACTGTTTCTCCCTGCTACCGCACGGCAAGCGGTACCGGAGTGCCAAGTCTAGGTCCAAAAGACTTCTCAACAGCTTTTACCCCCAAGCCATAAGACTCCTGAACAGCTAATCATGGCTACCCGGACTATTTGCACTGCCCCCCACTCCATCCTTTTTACGCTGCTGCTACTCTGTTAATTATTTATGCATAGTCACTTTAACTCTACCCACATGTACATATTACTTCAACTATCTCAACTAGCTCGGTGCCCCCGCACATTGACTCTGCACCGGTACCCCCCTGTATATATAGCCTCCCTACTGTTATTTTATTTTACTTCTGCTCTTTTTCTCAACACTTTTTTGTTGTTGTTTTATTTTTACTTTTTTTGTTAAAATAAATGCACTGTTGGTTAAGGGCTGTAAGTAAGCATTTCACTGTAATGTCTGCACCTGTTGTATTCGGCGCATGTGACCAATACAATTTGATTTGATTTGATCTGGCAGTAATATTTGCGGTTTCTCCCTCACCCAGAATAATTCCCGGCTTTATGTCATTAGTTAATGCACAGAAGTTGGGAATTGATTATCTTATTTGGGAGTATTTCTCACAGTAGAGGAAAAAGTGCATCTCTGTCTCTACCTCCCCTGTCGTGCAGTGACCACATAGACGCTCCTCTTTGGGTAGCCATGTCTTTTATGTCTCCCTTTTTCTATAGCCAGTTGGTGGTGACTGAGCCTGTATTTGGTCAGGATCTGTCTCTGTTTTGTATCTCTGACAGAGTAGAGATATTCTGCCAATTTGTATTATCTTTTTAGGGCAAAATAGCAATTTAGTTTATTCTGTGTTTTTGTTTAATTTTCCCAATTTGTCAAATAGGAGGTTTTCAGTTCTGTAACAATTTGATTGATTTTCCTGTGTGTTTGGATAATAGGGTTGTTTATTGTTTTTAACAGCTGACATAGGGGACTCTTTTCAGGGTTCAGCTTTTGGATTTCCAGTGCTTTGAATTGTAAGGATGTTTTGGGGCTTAATTTCAAATGGTGCTACATTTTTTGTCCTTTTCTTTATATTTACAATTTAAAGGGAATCTTCCGAGTTCTGCTCTGCATGCATTATTTGGTACTTTTCTTTTGGATATTCAGGATCATTCTGCAGAATTCTGTATGTAGATTTTCAATTGGGATTTTCTCTCAATGCTTATAATTGTAATTACAGGTTGGACCCCAAACCTCGCTTCCATAAAGAGCAATTGGTAGAATTACACTATTGAATATTTTGCACCAGATTTGGACAGGAATATTTATTTTTGAGAATTTTCTTTTTATGGAGTAAAATGCTTTGCAGGCTTTTTCTTTTAGTGCATTCACTGCCAGACCAAATCCACCAGAGGCACACATTTCTAGACCCATTGGGCATGTTCAACCATGGTATTTCCTAATTTGAAGGTGCTCTGGAATATCACAACTTTGGTTTTCTGAAAGTTGATGTTGATTGCTCAGTTGATGCTGTATTCCTAAAGAATGTTAAGTTTTTACTGTAGACCTTGCTCTGTTGGTGACTGTAGGACAAGGTAATCTGCGTAGAGCAGGAATCTGATCTCCTCATCTTTGAGGGTGAGTCCAGGAGCTGCAGATCGGTCCACTGCTATTTTGTTGATGTAGACCTTGAACAGGGTTGGACTTAAACTGCACCCTTGTCTCACCCCTTGCCTTTGTGCAAAGAACTATGTTATTTTTCAGTTTAATACTACATGTGTTGTTCAAGTAAATCAATTTGATGATGTCGTATACTTTACCCCCAATGCCGCTTTGGAGGGTTTTGTAATATAATCCATCATGCCATATGGAATCAAAAGCATTCTTAAATCAACAAAACATGCAAATACTTTTCCTCTGCTTTTCTGTTGGACATGCTGGTTTATTAGTGTGTGTAATGTGTGTATGTGGTCCGTTGTTCTGTGTTTGGGTAAAAAGCCTATTTGTTTGTGTGAAAATGGTCTGTATTCGGTCGTTGACAATACAGCAGAACAGTTTTCCCATGTTACTGGTGACACATATTCCCCTATAGTTATTAGGGTCTAATTTGTCACCTTTTATATATATATGGGGGTTATGAGCCCCTGGTTCCAAATATCAGGGAAGCAGCCACTCTCCAAAGCCAGGTTGAATGGTTTTAATAAGGCATCCTGCAGCTCAGGAGTACTGTGTTTTAAGCATTTCACAGCCCACCCCTCTCTCCTCTCTTCTCTCTTGTTTTTTTTAACATAGACCAGTGTAGAGCAGATGTCTTATTTAAAACTGCTCTCTCTCTCTCTCCTACCAGACTGTTTAGATAACAGCTTACATATAACCATCTCTTCTCACCATGCCGTTTATTTAATATAGTTTAAAATGGCTGCTCTGTGGCCGCGGATTAGGACTGTGTGATGCATTTAGTGTGTAGAGCTGTGGCCGGGGACCTGCTTACATAATTCACACTGCACACACACACACACACACACACACACACACACACACACAGACAGTACCTTTCCCTACAGCTCTGTACGTGTTTAATTTTTTCCTCAAAAGATTTGGGCCTGTGGCCAAGCGGGGTCCTAACTCACTCCCATTGCTTTATTGCTTCCTAGCAAAGAGTGAGTCCAGGGGTTTAGAATTTAGTTAGTTCTACTCCCTGATGGTGAGGCTAGCCCCCCTAACTCCCAGCCCCTGCTAACACTCTCTCTAACACACACACATACACACGCTCACAGGCACAGGCGCACACACACACGCTGAGGAGGTAGAACCCACAGGGTGAATAAGTATCCAGGATTAGTTCTCATAATAACTTTAATGGAACATGCACTGCTACAGTACCAGTACAAGATGCTGCTCCAACTGCTTTCTATTAGGAGGGTCTTGGAAAAGCTCCCCAAAGTATAGTGAGAGACTTGAAAGCCCTCTGAAGAATAGTGAAAGGGAGATGCGTTTTAACACAGCAGCTGTTATCTGTAACCCCTCTGCTTTACAATTAGAATGTTCTCTGACACACTAGAAAAAGTGAACTGTGATTCTGTTCAGCCATGGTTTGAATGTGTTAAACCTATTATATTTACCAAAGCACACAAAAAAAACCAGAGAATTTTCTCCTCTGATTTTCATGTTGGACCCATGCATAAGTAGTTGAATGTTTTTAAATATGAACTAAAACGCTCAAACCAACTGTGATATCATGTTTCATATGTATTTAACTTTGTGAATTGTGTCTTTAGTCACAGACAAACACCAGTTCAAGCCAGAGCCGGTGCTGTACCGTTTCCGCTATGATGATGGGACCTACCACCCCAGGAGTGACATGCAGGATGTCATCTCCAAGGTAACCAACGTTCTACTAGTTCTAAATGTTCTTTTATTTTGGGAAGTAATACAGAATAGACACTCATCTGCTCAGTTATATTGACACACCTGTACTAAAGTTCAGCTGTTATTCATTCTAGTGAAATATCTCTCTTTCTGTGTGTTTCTCCCTCCCTCCCTCCCCCCTCTCTCCCTCCTACAGGGTGTCAGACTCTTCTGCAGGCTCCATAGTCTCTTCACTCCAGTCATCAGGTACAGTACGGTAGGGATGTGTATCAAATGGCAGCCGTTTCCCTATATAGTGTAATACTTTTGACCATGGCCCATAGGGCTAAGGTCTGAAGTAGTGCACTATATAGGGAATAGGGTGCCATTTGGGAGACAAAGACTAGGCCACGCCAGGCGGCCATTGTGTCTTCCAGTCCATTACACATGTCTCTCCTCATCTCTGGCAGGTGGGCCGGCCCAGTGTTAACATAGCGCCCAGATCTCAGAACTATAAGTAGCACCACCACCACCACAGAGAAGGAGAAATGAGAGGGGAAAAATAACATGATGAACTACAGTATGAAGTCATTGTTTGGAAAGCCAAGGTTTGTGAGAGAGGAGAGGAGGAGATGGAAGGAGTTGGTGTGGAGGGTTATGGAGTGTGGCAGTACTAGGGATAGTCCTAGCATTAGGTCTACTACTGATTCCAAACAACACTGATGTTGTTTAGCAGACATTACTCTTGCTTCCACCCAGTATTGATGGAGTCATCAGCCCCTGTAGCTACAGTCTCATTAGAGTTCAATGAAAGCATCGCTTCAGGCCATTTCATGTCCAACTCAAACATCCAATATCAGAAACACTACCTCTGTGGTGTAACACATTAGCCAGAACACCATGGCTACATCCCAAATGGCACCCTATTCCCTAGGGCTCTGGTCAAAAGTAGTGCACTACAAAGGGAATAGGGTGCCATTTGGGATGTAGCCATGGTGTTCTGGCTAATGTGTTACACCACAGAGGTAGTGTTTCTGTTATTGGATGTTTGAGTTGGACATGAAATGGCCTGAAGCGATGCTTTCATTGAACTCTAATGAGACTGTAGCTACAGGGGCTGATGACTCCATCAATACTGGGTGGAAGCAAGAGTAATGTCTGCTAATGTTCCCTTATATTGTTACGCAAACAACACTCAAAGCCGAAACGTGCCGTCAGTTAACACACTCTTCATCACAACTCTCTATTTACACTCTGTTCTGTTGAGCAACGGACCGCTTCATGTACTGTGGCGAAGGAAGTGGACGTGCCAAAATTACCCAGATCGCACCTGTTTTACATTTAGGCTGTTCTGTTCTGAAGACGTGTTGCATGAATATTTCTATAGCTGGATCCGTTGAACCGGAATACATGCGTATGTCAGCTCGCCTACAGAGGATAAGAGACGTGTCGACTGATATGAGCTTTGACACCAAATATGTTTATCCTGAGGGCTAACACTATAGCAAACAGACACTGACTGCATCCCAAATTGAACCCTATTCCCTATATATTGCACTACTTTTGACCAGAGCTCTAAGTACCCTGGTCAAAGGTAGTGCACTATAAAGGGAATAGGGTGCCATTTGGGACACAGACACGTATAGAAGCATTATTGATCTTTTAAAAGCAGCTTAATTTATTAAACATTGCTATTGATTGCTTGAGAGCCAAACGGTCAGTTTCAGATCGTATGTGAAAGCGTTCAAATCGATGTCTGCTTATCACGGCACCTCTGTGTTTATGTATGTCATAGCCCCAAACGCTACAGACACACTAAAGACCATAGGATCAATATAGACAGACATGTTGCATTGGTCACACATAGGGAACTATGTCACTTCTATACATTCCATTTCAATGTCCTTCTTTGTAGCTGTGCTGAATGGATGTTATACCATGACCAACTGTCAGGAACCACTGTGTGTCTACCATTTAAAGACGTTATTGTACACACAATAGTGTACTGTACACTCTAACTTAAGCTAGCTAGAGTGGTGGATGACCCCATTAATCTATCTTTGTTGGGACAGGGTAAAAACATGCCTGTGGTTGTGAGAGAGAGACCGAACGAGAGTGTGAAAGAGGGAGAGAGAAAGATAATCTGTGTGTGTGTGTGTGTGTGTGAGAGTATCCCTCACAATGCGTTCCTGGCTCTGTATGTGATGAATGCCTCTGCCGTGTGTGTGTATCTTTCACAATGGGTCTCTGGCCCTGGGAATGCCAGGCCTCTAATTGGAGCGTCCAGCCCCTGCCTAATTGGGCGGAATTTCCTGGCCGACGAAGCGAGGTGTGTGTGTGTGTGTGACTCCCCCGCTTTCCCCACAAGAAAGCAGTGAATCCGCCCCCACAACTGGGTCCCTCGGGCCGGTTTAGTTGTACAGTACTCTCCTGTAGGGATACATGCAGCCCCTGCAGTCATAGTCTATGCTCCAAATGGCACCCTAATGCACTACTTTTAACTTGGGCCATTTTGGACGTAGCCCTACACTTCTACCGGATCTAATGACAGGACACACAATGATGTGGTTTGAACTATTGAATTCCTATGGATTGTAAAATAATAAAAAAGTATGTCAGTATGCCTTCCAATGTCCCATTGCTGGACTGGGCCAGATTAATGTTTAGTCTTTATTGTACTGTAAGTTTTCTATTCTGGAATGATACAGATCAGGTTGGAATAATATGCATAGTCCCAGTCGGTATTAGATAGAACGTTCGCCTGTGGTTACCTAGGATACCCCATTGGTTCACAGCAAAAACTTTTTGCACTTTTTTTTAAATGCAATGTTCTTGTTGACTGCTTGTTTTAGTCAATTACAAAAATACATTTAAGAAAAATACAACATGTCTAAAGATTACTTTTCAACATTGCCTGCTCCCGAGCATTTTCACTACTTAGAAAAACGTAATATTGTAGGGCTTCCCTCATGCCCCTTTTCATGACGGTGTTAGCAGCCACGTGAGTGAGTGCTAGCTAGCTACCGACTGGAACATTAAGTTAGCCAAGACCAACAACACAAACAAACAGACTGTACAGCTACAAGTAGTGAGTGGAGTTACAAACAGACTATACTTGCTAAACAAGTTACATTTCTTACCTGTGATTAAATGTTTTCCACACACATAGCCACGTGTAGCCTACTTGGACACCGGGTTCCCACAATTCCCATTCTCCCACGCCGAATAGCCTGAAGAAGCCACAGGGCTCTTCTCGCAGGTTCTATTTCCCTATGTGGGAGCATTGGGAACTGAAGGTCGTTACTTATACCTGGTTACATATACATTGAACCACACAGCAGCTTTTCAGCATGTTTAGTTATTCCTGTATAACAAAAAATAGACAAGAAAGTTGGCTCTTTTACAATAAGGGTCAATGCGAAATAATGTTTGTTTTCCTCAATTAGTGGGCTTGGTCGAAGGGAATTCCTTCTTATGACGTGAATATCGACTCGGAGTATCCCTTTGTGGTGTCCATAGAATTAGAATCAGTTACGTGTTCAACAAGGTCACACTGCCTTTTCCAATGGGCTGCGTAGAAATTTTCCACCCATCTGCACACTTTCTCGCATGGATTTAACAGTGCTGGAAACTCACTGCAGCCATTTTAAAACCATGACAGGGAGTTTGCAAGTGCACACTTCTGGGAAAGGATGGAGAATTGTGACCAGGCTGCCTCCCAGGCAAGCTGAAACTCCTCTCTGACCTTATCCACTTTTCAGCCACTTGCTCTTCAGATCAGCTCTGCCTGCTTATGCCAGGCAAATGGCTTCCCGCTGGCCCAGTCCTTACCCCTAATTTTTCACTCTGACAGCCTGCTCTTAACCCCCCATCCGTACCCCCAGGCCCCCTTGCTAATTCTGAGGGGAAAAACAGCCAGCCTCCTGCCTCCCTGGCTCTCTTTTCCTGGTGGTCTGGGCATGGCACAGCAGAGCAACGTGCCTAACTAACAAATACCAAACATCACACCACCCCCGCCCTCATCAGGATCCAGACCCGGTTTCAAACACAGTTATGCAATTGAACGTCCCACTGTGGGGAAAATGGGGGGGGGGGGTACCTGTGTTTGTGCGCACGTGTGTTTGTGTGTGTGTGTCAGTGTTGCGGTGGTCCTGGACTTTCCAGCCCTGACCAAGGCCCCTGTGTGTCCTTAGGGAGATCCCTGTGTTCATGGGAAAATCACCCACCGATTCGGTTCACGGTCACATTTCCTAGTCTGTCTGTGTGTGTGTGTGCATATGGGTGTGTCACAGTGACATTCCCTGGTCTGGCAGACAGAAGAGAGGTCGGCTGACTCAGTCAGTCATAGTGGTGTGGTAACACTCTGTTATAACACAGGACACACAGTCCCAAATAGCGCCCTATTCCCTATGAAATCAAACGTAGTGCACTATATAGGGAATAGGGTGCCATTTGGGACTCCTCTCCTATAGACCCACAGCCTGTTATGGTCTCTGCTGACATAAACTACTTTTGATGGATAGTATGAAGTACTTGACCAAAGAAGTGACCAATACTGAATGAATGGATGACAGAAATGTTATGGGGTCTCCCACAGCCATATCCAGTTGGGGCAGTAATACATGTACATATTTATGCTCAGAGTTGACAGAACTATCATTTGTTCTTGGGCCGTGTTACTTTCACTGTTCAAATGTCAAGTTGAAGGGGATACGGTGATGTGGACTATTATAACTGTTCTTTAGTCTGTTCTAAGTCCGATTATAACTGTTCTATGTCTATTCTGATTCGTATTATAACTAGTCTCTGTTTTTCTGTCCACCCAGGGATAAGGACTACCATCTGAGAACATACAAGTCGGTGGTGATGGCCAACAAGTTGATAGACTGGCTTATAGCACAGGTAAGGCCTACATCTCACCTCTTTTCTTTTCCTGACCCCAACTCTAACCCTCCTTCACATGTTATTCTGAATGGTCTCTATTGGCATGTACATGTATGGATATTTGAAACACATTTCCCCCTCTGGAAAACATTCAAAGATGAAAGAGAGGAAGGAAGAAAGAG
The DNA here is from genome assembly GCF_020615455.1 of Coregonus clupeaformis. NCBI lineage: Eukaryota > Metazoa > Chordata > Actinopteri > Salmoniformes > Salmonidae > Coregonus > Coregonus clupeaformis. Next base: position 11,560,135 of record NC_059198.1, read on the forward strand.
AGGAAGAGGGAAGTGTGTGTTTTGTCAACAGGCCGGTCAGAGGTCGCAGACTGAGACAACAAACCACATAACAGACCTCAGAGTCTTCCACGGTGCAGTGTGTGTGTGTGTGTGTGTGTGTGTGTGTGTGTGTGTGTGCCACAGAGGAACTAGGGGAAGCTAGACGGAGAGGGAACATCATTGTGATTAGATGACTGATCTCTATTGGTCCTGACATGGAGCTTTGAGCTTCACAGATTGATAGTCTCATACAGGATACTGACTGACGGATAAATGAAATGCTTTACAATGGAATCAACTCCAGACTTGAACTCTCCAGTGTGTGTGTGTGTCTGTGTGTTTGGGGAAATTAGTGTGTTGTGGCTTGGGCTGTCTGCAGGCCTTTTTAGACAGAAGAACAAAGGGATGGTGTGAGTGTGACACTCTGACTGTTCTCTAAACACAATATGCCCCCCCCCATGCCCCCCGCTCTCTCCACTCTCTATCCCCCCCATTCTCTCTCTCTCTCTCTCTCTCTAGGGGGACTGCAGGACGAGAGAAGAGTCGTTGATCTTGGGGAAGGAGCTGTGTGACAATGGCTTCATGCACCACGGTACGAAAGACAGACAGAGAGACAGACAGACAGGCATACAGACAGACGGGCAGGCAGACAGACAGACAGACAGACAGATAGACAGACGGGCAGGCAGACAGACAGATTTCTTCACTTCATCTACATACACGTCATCTATGTAACACCACAATGTTTAGAACAAGGACTCTCTCACACACACACACACACACACACACACACACACACACACACACACACACACACACACACACACACACACACACACACACACACACACACACATACATACATACATACATACACATACATACATACATACATACACACACTCTCTCTTAATTTAGAGAGTGAGGGAGCCAGCTTGCAGGGTAATATGGAGCTCAGAAAGGACCTGGGTCAACTGGACTCCATGGCAACACAAGTTCTAAACCCAGACCCTTGACCTTGAAATACTGAATACCCCCTGAGAGACAAAAAGAAAGAAAGAAAGAAAGAAAGAAAGAAAGAAAGAAAGAAAGAAAGAAAGAAAGAAAGAAAGAAAGAAAGAAAGAAAGAAAGAAAGAAAGAAAGAAAGAAAGAAAGAAAGAAAGAAAGAAAAAAAAAAAAAACACAGTTTCCTCAACATTTCCCCCAGTCTCTGGCGGGATCTGATATAATGTCAATCATTATAATGGTCACTTAACAGGCCAAATAACTTATCGGCACGAATGGTGAAATTACACAGGGACGGAGGGAGGGAAGGAGGGAGGAGAAATGAAATAAAGTAAAGTTTGATCGTTTTAGTTGTTATGACTGTTGCGTACACTGGCTGTTAATTTGGCTCAATATGAAGCTAAACTGAATAGTGGGCAGTTTGAAGCAGTTAGTTACATCATGAGGGTAATGAGAGATGAGCTGTGTGTATGTGTGTATGTATGTATGTACAGTACCAGTCAAGTTTGGACACACCTACTCATTCTATTTTCTACATTGTCGAAAGGTAGTGAAGACATCCAAACTATGAAATAACACATATGGAATCATGTAGTAACCAAAAAAGTAGTAATTAATATATATTTTATATTTGAGATTCTTCAAATAGCCATCCTTTGCCTTGATGACAGCTTTGAACACTCTTGGCATTCTCTCAACCAGCTTCACCTGGAATGCTTTCCCAACAGTCTTGAAGGAGTTCCCACATATGCTGAGCACTTGTTGGCTGCTTTTCCTTCACTCCGCCGTCCCAAACCATCTCAATTGGGTTGAGGTCGGAGGATTGTGGGGGCCAGGTCATCTGATGCAGCACTCCATCACTCTCCTTCTTGGTCAAATAGCCCTTACACAGCCTGGAGGTGTGTTGGGTCCTGAAAAACAAATGATAGTCCCACTAAGCCCAAACCAGATGGGATGGCGTATCGCTGCAGAATGCTGTGGTAGTCATGCTGGTTAAGTGTGCCTTGAATTCTAAATAAATCACAGACAAGTGTCACCAGCAAAGCACCCCCACACCATAACACCTCCTCCTCCATGCTTTACGGTGGGAACTACACATACGGAGATCTTCCGTTCACCCACACCGCGTCTCACAAAGACACGGTGGTTGGAACCAAAAATCTCCAATTTGGACTCCAGACCAAAGGACAAATTTCCACCGGTCTAATGTCCATTGCTCGTGTTTCTTGGTCCAAGCAGGTCTCTTCTTATTATTGTTGTCCTTTAGTAGTGGTTTCTTTGCAGCAATTCAACGATGAAGGCCTGATTCACAAAGTCCCCTCTGAACAGTTGATGTTAAGATGTGACTTGAACTCTGTGAAGCATTTATTTGGGCTGCAATTTCTGAGGCTGGTAACTCTAATGAACGTATCTTCTGCAGCAGAGGTAACTCTGGGTTTTCCATTCCTGTGGCGGTCCTCATGAGAGCCAGTTTCATCATAGAGCTTGATGGTTTTTGCGACTGCACTTGAAGAAACTTTCAAAGTTCTTGAAATGTTCCATATTGACTGACCTTCATGTCTTAAAGTAATGATGGACTGTCGTTTCTCTTTGCTTATTTGAGCTGTTCTTGCCATAATATGAACTTGGTCTTTTACCAAATAGGGCTATCTTCTGTATACCCCCCCCCACCTTGTCACAACACAACTGATAGGCTCAAATGCATTAAGAAGGAAAGAAATTCCACAAATTAACTTTTAAGAAGGCACATCTGTTAATTGAAATGCATTCCAAGTGACTACCTCATGAAGCTGGTTGAGATAATGCCAAGAGTGTGCAAAGCTGTCATCAAGGCAAAGGGTGGCTATTTGAAGAATCTCAAATATAAATTATATTTTGATTTGTTTAACACTTTTTTGGTTACTACATGATTCCATATGTGTTATTTCAGAGTTTTGATGTCTTCACTATTATTCTACAATGTAAAAAATAGTAAAAATAAAGAAAAACCCTTGAATGAGTAGGTGTGTCCAAACTTTTGACTGGTAGGGCACAATTGGCCCAGCGTCGTCCAGGGTAGGGGAGGGAATGGCCGGCAGGGATGTAGCTCAGTTGGTAGAGCATGGCGTTTGCAACGCCAGGGTTGTGGGTTTGATTACCACGGGGGACCAGTATGGAAAAGAAATAATGTATGTATGCACTCACTAACTGTAAGTCGCTCTGGATAAGAGCGTCTGCTAAATGACTAAAATGTAATGTAAATGATATGTGTGCATTCTTTGGCACAAGGGAAACATCCACACCACAGCTAAGTTCCCTCTACTCTAAAACACACACACACACACACTAATAGGAAAAGTTCACTTATGAAAGCCTTGTTTTTGCAGTGTGTCATAGTAAGTGAATAAGTATAACTATTTTTGAAGTAACAGAATCAACAGCGCTTTTCTGTGTGTGTGTGTATGTATGCGTGAGTGCGTGCGCGACTGTGTGTATAACATAAACAACAGAATCTTTCTCCTAGACTCATTGACACATTTATCTTTGATCATTACCAATGGCACCCTTATGGGCTCCTGTCAAGAGTAGTGCACAATATAGGGGAATAGGGCGCCATTTGGAACTCAACCCCAGTGTTCAGAAGCACCTTCAGGGTATCAAAGCAGACAATGGGTTTATGCCAGAGAGACGACTTTACACAAAACTCTTCAATTAACCAAGAAGCAATAGGTATAAGTATTTCAATCAGAAGGTTAATGTCATACAGGCCGTGCATCTTAAATTGCACCCCATTCCCTATACAGTGCACTACTTATGACCAGAGGCCTATGGGCACTACATAGGGATTAGGTTGCCATTTAGGAGGCAGACAGAGAAGCCTTGGTAAGTGCTCTCTATTTTGGGACAGGGAGGGAGTCTGACCTTTCATTCTATAGTTTGTTCTTTTTCTTCCTTCTCTAGTGTTGGAAAAGAGTGAGTTCAAGGACGAACCTCTATTGTTCCGTTTCTTTGCGGATGAGGAGATGGAGGGATCAAACACCAAACACAAGCAAGCCATGAAGCACGATCTGAAGATAGCTGAGAATGTCATCGCCAAGTCACTGTTGGTGAGAGATGCCTCTTTCTCTACACACACACTGGAAAAGAAACACGCACACACACACGGACGCTTGTATGCACACACAGGCACGCACATACACACAGTCATATTACCCACAGCTGACAACTCTTACACTCATGGTTTTCCGGTAATGATGTAAATATGGTCCTCATTCAGCCATGTTGTACAGTTCATTGACAGCACATATTGGTCACTCTTCTCTACGCCAATACATTTTCAGTTTCTGATTCTGAATGGACTCTCCCTTTCTCCAAACTAATGTCATCGTTTTGGTCAATGGGTATGATAGACACTACAACTCTAACACACACACACACACACACACACACCGTAATGGAAACTATGAGCAAACCCTAAAAAGAGTACATAACAAGTTATCTCGACTCAGCAGAAAACAAAAGGTTACGGACCACATTTGCTGCAAAACATGATTTAACACCTCAGTAAGCAAGTCCTTCTGGAGGAGTGAGGAAATACCAGAGTCACTATCTGTGGGTCACAGTATCTGTGTGTGTGGGAGTGTAAGTGTGCGTGCACGCGTGAATATGTGTGTTCTGTAATACTGTGTGTGTATGTGTGTGTGCATAATCGTGCGTGCGTGTGTTCTGTCTACGTGTTTTCTAAGACTGCCACACTTGGCTAATTGGTGTGCCCCATCGTGTGTGTGTGTGTTCTGTTCACGTGTTTTCTAAGACTGCCACACTTGGCTAATTGGTGTGCCCAATCGTGTGTGTGTGTGTGTTCTGTCTACGTGTTTTCTAAGACTGCCACACTTGGCTAATTGGTGTGCCCAATCGTGCGTGTGTGTGTGCGTTTCGCCCACTCACAGGGAATGTGCTGTGTTGTTTCAGATAAGACCCAGTGAAGGAGGTTACGGTTTCAGCCTGGAGGACAGAAACAGAGTCCCCATCATCAAGTCAGTGGAGAAGGGTTCGCATGCAGAGGTAAGGTTCACACACACACACACACACACACACTCCCACCTCGCATGCAGAAGAAAAGTCCATCCCTATCTCTCTCTCCGCCCCCGCAACTGTTGTTGTCCACACTCCCACTCCCCCTGGGGTTAACCTGCCTGTTTACATGCCCTGATGATTAACCTCTACCTCTGACACACACACACACATCTTTTTACATTTACATTTTAGTCATTTAGCGACTTAAAGTAGTAAGTACATACATTTTTCATACTTTTTCACACACACACACACAGCCATCTCAATGTGACTCAAGCTCATTGTCAACAAGTTCTCCTTCTGTGTTGCTTTCTCCAGTTCAGTCCCTAGGGTCTCTCTGATCTGGCCATGCTGAGCAGGCAACATAACATGAAGTGTAGCTTTGAATGTCTGCTTCCCAGTGGTAAATTGGAAACGTAATGCTATCCTTCAGCTGTTCAGCGCTGGTTAGTCTGTGGGCCTCAGCAGTCAGAGTAAGGCTTTTGATCAATTGTCTGAACACACACACACACACACACACACACTCCTCTGATCATTATTCTGAAGGATAGAAACCTCTGGATGTGACGTTTGCTCTGAGTTTGAACTGGCTCTGTGGTAATTGACACTGCGGTCTGGAGCTAAAATAGAACACTTCAAAATGTCAGCACATATTTGTGGTCTCCTTTTGTGTTCAGCGTCTTTGATCATCTAGAGGACAAAGCTGTGACTAGGTTTCAGGGGAAACTCAAGGGATCAATCCCAGTCTCAGCCGTAATTTTCTCCAGCCTTGAACTTAGTAGGCCTAGGTCAGTGGACGGGGCATGGATGGCATGCTTGATTCCCTAAGTGTGTGTTTTATGTGTGTCAATAGTGCTAACAAATGTTCAGTAAAATCCAGCTGTGCATTCACAAGGATAATGTCTGTCCTGCATAGTTGTTGTTGTATCATAAGCCTTGTTTCTTCTCTCTCTGTGTAGATGGCAGGTCTGGAGGTAGGGAAGAAGCTGTTTGCTATAAATGGAGACCTGGTGTTCCTGAGGCCGTTCCCTGAGGTGGAGGCTTTCCTCAAACATTGCTTCACCAGCAAGGGACCTCTCAGAGTGCTGGTTAGCACCAAGCCTAGAGAGTAAGTTGGGTGTGTGTGTGTGTGTGTGTGTGTGTGTGTATGTGTATGTGTGTAAAGCCATGTTTCCTCCTTCCTCAGGACAGTAAAGATCCCAGACTCAGCAGATGGACTGGGTTTCCAGATCAGGGGCTTCGGCCCTTCTGTGGTGCACGCTGTTGGCAGAGGTAAGACATTCACACACACACATACACACACACATACACACACACACACACACAATGGATCCCCTCGTGGCCCATCTGTGACAACAGAAAATGGCATCTCTCACCCTGTTTCCTCTGCTGAGAGTGGCACAGCTGGGAGGCAGCTGGCTGCAGGGTTGAGTCCTGGCCTGCCTGACTCACCGTGTGTGTGTTAGTCGCAAGCTCATTGCTATTCCCTCTACTCTTGAACAAGGTCATTGGATCAATTCACATACAATACAACTCAGATACAGTATGTGTTGCTCTTGAACATTTCTGATATCTGGACTATAGCCTATTCAACGCTATTCAACACTTCTGTGTTTTTCCTTTGTGTGTTTGGGAACTCATCAGGTCCTCCCCAGCTCTCGCTCTCCCCCTCTCCTCCTCCTCTCCCCCTCGCCGAGCCTCTTAAAAGCGGTGCTATCAGTGCCGGCGGGAGATAGGAGGCCAATCGAAAAACAATCCTGTCCTGTCTCGCCGTTCTCAGGGGAATCGATGCTTGTTTTCTTCCTAAAGCAAAAATATTGTCCAATCTAGACCGGCTAGTCTGAAGGCTCTTTGGGAACATGCTGTGTTATTGTGGAGGTATTTCTTCAGGGCATAGCCGCTCTCCCTGCGATGTGTGTGTTTGTGTGTGTGCATGCGCGTGCATGTACAGTATGTGTGTGTGTGGCTGTAGTATTTTGTCAGGGTATAGCCCCCTTCTCCTTTCCCTCTGACAGTTGTTGGAAGTGTTTTGTGTTGTAATTGTCACTGGCCCAGCCTGTTAAAGTCTGTTCGAACTTTAGAGAGAAATTAGGGTTAGAATGAGTGTCAAAGCAGCCAAAGCATCTACCGCCTGCCCGGCCAGCTTCATTTGGGCCATTATCTTTCAAAACAATGCATTCTAAAATAAACACACCTCGCACGAGACCATCTCTCTAACAAACAGTGTTAATGTGTGAGAGTTATCATCATGAAGAGGCTCTCAGTGGTATGAGGCTCTATAAGGGATGTACTATACCGGCTTCTCTGCGCACGGACGCACGCACACCGAGGCTGCTCTACAGGGGGTCTGCAGTAAGAGCAGCTCATCCCCTCTCCTCTGAGAGTCACAATAGGACAGGCCTTAATCCCAGCTCTACTGCTATTGAGGACACACAGAGCACTGCCACAGGCAGGCACAAATGCACACAAACACTAGTCTTTGCCTTTGCGAGTTCTTCATCTTCTATATATGGTACGTAGAAACTCTTTGTAGCCATCTGCTTTAGACTATGGAGGTATCTAAGTGTACCGTTTCCTCTGGCAGGATATATATCTGCCTTAGTAATGTATAATTCTCAGTGGTGGAAAAAGTACTCATTTGTCATACTTGAGTAAAAATAAAGATACCTTAATAGAAAATGACTCAAGTAAAAGTGAAAGTCACCCAGTAAAATACTACTTGAGTAAAAGTATTTGGTTTTAAATATACTTAAGTATCAAAAGTAAATGGAATTGCTAAAATATTCTTAAGTATCAAAAGTAAAAGTATACTGTAAATCATTTAAAATTCTTTATATTAAGCAAGCCATATTAAGCACAATTTTCTTGCTTTTTTTAATTGACGGATAGCCAGGGGCACACTCCAACACTCAGACATAATTTACAAACAAAGCATTTGTGTTTAGTGAGTCTGCCAGATCAGAGGCAGTAGGGATGACCAGGGATGTTCTCTTGATAAGTGCATGAATGGGACCAATTTCCTGTCTAAATGTAAATGGGTGTCAGGGAAAATGTATGTACATCATTTTCTTTAGCAATGTAGTGAAGTAAAAATATAAATAGTCAAGTAAAGTAAAGATACCCAAAAAAACTACCTAAGTAGTACTTTAAAGTATTTTTACTTAAGTACTTTACACCACTGATAATTATTTTTAGGCTGGAGTCTATATTGCTTTAGAGGACTTGGCGTCTGCAGGAGTGAGTAAAGTTTACAGCAAAAGTGCAGACTAAGCCCTTCTTCACTCCTGTCTTCAGAAACCCAATTCCTGCAAAGAGATATTGAGACTTGGTGGTATGTTGTGTGTGTTTGAGAGATTATAAAAACAAACAGGGAATATTTTGTCTGCGACGCACTTCCTCCCTGATAGCTGTAAACCTTGAAGTCTGAATCACATCTCTGAGATGACAGAAATAGAGGGAGAGGTAGAGGTCCACACTTTACCTCAGATAAACAACCTTCCTGTTCTCTCTCTCTCTCTTCCCTTTCCGTTAGAGCTGGCAAAACAACTTTTATAGAAATTAAAGTTGCTTTTTATCCTAATAATGCTGTGTACTGGGGAGACTGGGTAAATGTTGCTCTCTGTGCTCTGCTGTCTGTCTGTCTGGCTGTGTTTAGTGCCACCTGGGGTTGACTGGCCAGGCCTGTAAGCAGTGTTAATGTCATCTGCAGAGTGTTTGGTGCCACTGATGGACTGTTTGCACTGCAGACCATCTCATCAACATGTGCTAATAGTGGGACCCAGTCTGTCTGTTGTTTTAATGCCCTGTTTCTGGAGGCCATGTCCCACGAACACACATCTCTGACACACTCTGTCTCTCTCTCTCTCTGCCCCTCTCTTTTTTGGGGGGGACCATCCACCCCACCACCCCCCTCTTCGGAGGACAAAAATAAACGTTTTTCTTTTGTTGTTACATGTACATTCTACATACATGGCTTATTTTTTATTTTTATTTTTTTACAGTAGTTACATAGCAAGAATAAAGTAATTTGATATTTTTATATACATTACATCTAGATAGATAGTACTTATACATCGTGTTTTCAGTCATAACTATTATAAAACATGAGCTTTTAAACCCACCCCTCAGCTACTCTCAGTCCATCCCACCTATCTCCGTAAACCGCCCTCTTATGATTTCCATGTGTGCCCTCACTCGCTTTTTGTCTCTAGTTACCACAGCCACAAAGTCAAAATTAGCTATATTATAAAAATTCATGACAACAAAAATTTGCTTTTTGGTCTTAAAGTATAGTTAGGGTTAGGCATAAGGTTAGCAGTGTGGTTAGGGTTAACGGGATACTTCAGGATACTTCCCCAGAGTCAGATTAACTTGTGGATTCCATTTTTATGTCTCTGCATGCAGTTTGAAGGAAGTTGCTAACTAGCGCTAGCGCAATGACTGGAAGTCTAGGTTTAAAATCTGATTTTAAGAAGAGAAATTGTAGAAATAGGTGGGTTTATGACTTTGTGGCTGTGGTAACTTGTGACGACCTCATCTATGTGTGGGTACTTTGACCTTTGACCTTTCTCTTCTCTCCTCTGTGTAGGTACGGTGGCAGCCATCGCAGGGCTCCACCCTGGCCAGTGTATCATCAAGGTGAACAACATCAACGTCAGTAAGGAGAGCCACGCCAGCGTCATCGCACACGTTACTGCCTGTAGGAAATACAGAAGACCCACACAGGTAATACAGGAAGGAGAGGAGAGGTGAGGAGAGGTGAGGAGTGTTAGAACTCTAGCTGAGGCCTGCTACCCCTTTTCTCTGTTCTCTCCTCTCCCTCTCTTTGCAGCTTCAGCCCCAGCCACCCCTGCCTCTCTCCCCTTGCCTCTCTCCCCCTGCCTCTCTCCCCCCACCCAGTTTCTCCCCCCCACCCAGCCTCTCCCCCCACCCAGCCTCTCCCCCCACCCAGTCTCTCCCCCCACCCAGTCTCTCCCCCCACCCAATCTCTCCCCACCCAATCTCTCCCCACCCAGTCCTCCCACCACCCAGTCTCTCCCACCACCCAGTCTCTCCCCCCACCCAGTCTCTCCCCCCACCCAGTCTCTCCCCCCACCCAGTCTCTCCCCCCCACCCAATCTCTCCCCCCACCCAATCTCTCCCCCACCCAATCTCTCCCCCCACCCAGTCTCTCCCACCACCCAGTCTCTCCCACCACCCAGTCTCTCCCCCCACCCAGTCTCTCCCACCACCCAGTCTCTCCCCCCACCCAGTCTCTCCCACCACCCAGTCTCTCCCACAACAACCTCAGCCCCACAGTGAGCCAGGGGTCGGCCCTGCTCTCCTCTACAGGAGCCAATACTATTATTATTCCTGCTTAATGAACCAGCTCTCCCAGTCTCTCTCCCCACACACAGAGAGGGAGAAGGGGAGAGAGGCTGGGGTGGCTGGGGCCGAGGCTGGGGAGGGGAGTAGAGAGTCAGGCTGGATGGGGGAGAGCGCTTGGAGAGTGTTGGGAAGTAGCCAGCCTACACTTGTCTCCTCTGTAGGAGAATGTTTAGGGAGAGAGGTAGATTTACAAGCAGGATGGAGACAGGGGTGCAGAGGGGGGGAAGACAGGAGAGAGGGGTGCAGAAGGGGAGGTTGGCAGTAATGAAAGCAAGGGGAGAAGAACAGAGGGGGGAGATAGAGGAGAAGAACAGAGGGGGGAGAGATAGAGGAGAATAAACAGAGGGAGGATAGATGGAGGAGAAGAACAGGGGGGAGGTGAGCCAACCTTGGGATTGGTGGTTTAATGAAGCGCTAACGTTACATGGTTCCAACACTGAGACTCTGGTTTACATCAGACCCGGGCACAGGGAAACGCCCTAACGGGGGGGGCTGTGTGTGTGTCTATGTGTCTGTGTGTCTGTGTGTCTGTGTGTCTGTGTGTCTGTCTGTCTGTCTGTCTGTATGTCTGTCTGTCTGTCTGTCTGTCTGTCTGTGTGGGTGTGTGTGTGTGTGTGTGTGTGTGTGTGTCTGGTACCCTAGCGCAGTGGGCGATCACAGCATGTTGTCCTGGCAGGGAGCTGTCTGTGGGTTGGGTTGTGGAGGACACGCGCCCTTTTGTCTGCCTGTGGCATGGAACAGTGGTTTGATGAGATTGGCATGGGGTTGTGTTTGTGGTCTCAGTAAGCACTGTGCTGCAATGTGTTTGTGAAGCCTTGTCAGTCTGCTCTGACAGGCCAACCATGACATCACTATCACAGACCAGAGCTGTTGCAGCCATTTCACATGCAACATTAACCCCTCTTTAACTGGTCCCAACCACACAGCAGGACCACTGCACCAGCTGGTTGTTTTTTAAGGTATACATTGAAAATGAAAAGAAAGTTCCACTTTGTATAATCTCACAGGTGTTTTGTATTATTCTCCATACAGCAGGACAGTATAAAGTGGGTGTATAACAACAGTGAGAGTGCCCAGGAGGACCAGGGGAAGAACCAGAAACAATCTGCTGAGGAGAACAAGGACGTCTTCGAGTGTAAAGTAGAGGGTACGATTAACATGCACACGGTCACACACACAGATCAGAATGTATTGGCATATTGGGTCATCGCATTAGTGCAGGGGCGGTATTGCTCATAATTTTCAGAGCTGGTGGAGGGAGAGGTGGAGTGGTAGAGTGAGGTAGAGGTAGGGAGAGGTGGAGGGAGGTGGAGGGAGGGAGGTTGGTCAATAGAGAGAGGTGCAGAGGTAGGGAGAAAGGGAGGGAGAGGTGGAGGGAGGGAGTGAGGGAGGGAGTGAGGGAGGTTGGTCTATAGAGAGAGGTGCAGAGGTAGGGAGAAAGGGAGGGAGAGGTGGAGGGAGGGAGAGGTGGAGGGAGGGAGTGAGGAAGGTTGGTCTATAGAGAGAGGTGCAGAGGTAGGGAGAAAGGGAGGGAGAGGTGGGAGGGAGTGAGTGAGGGAGGTTGGTCTATAGAGAGAGGTGCAGAGGTAGGGGAGAAAGGGAGGGAGGAGGGAGGGAGAGGAGGGAGGGAGGGAGGGAGGGAGGGAGGGAGGAGGGAGGGAGGGAGGGAGGGAGGGGAGAGTGGAAAGTGGGAGAGGTGGAGGGAGGGAGGGAGGAGGGGATGGAGAGGGAGAGAGAGCGAGGGAGGTGGAGGTAGAGAGAGGTGGAGTGGTGGGTCTAGAGGAGGGAGCGGTGGGAGCTATAAGGAAATGGTCTTCTCACTAAATTACCTCTAGATCGTTTGGTATTTCGGGAGGGCATTCGAAGAGTTTCACTCCTCTGCTTATTAGGTAGTTCAGAACAGGCAGCTATCAGCCAGACTACAGTGGCTTGCGAAAGTATTCACCCCCCTTGGCATTTTTCCTATTTTGTTGCCTTACAACCTGGAATTAATGGATTTTTTTGCGGTTTGAATAAATTTGATTTACACAACATGCCTACCACTTTGAAGATGCAAAATATTTTCTCTTGTGAAACAAACAAGAAATAAGACAAAAAAACTGAAAACTTGAGCGTGCATAACTATTCAACCCCCCAAAGTCAATACTTTGTAGAGCCACCTTTTGCAGCAATTACAGCTGCAAGTCTCTTGGGGTATGTCTCTATAAGCTTGGCACATCTAGCCACCCTGATCTGTACTCAAACGCCAAGGAGGATGAATAATTTTGCAAGGCACTGTATGTACTGCTAAGATAAGGAGCCCCTTTCTCCCCTTATCACGGAACATTACACATCATTAGTGTCTCATCCCTGGTGTGTATTTGTGTGCCTTACAATGTTGTGTGTACAAATTGTGTGTGTGTGTTCCACCGCTGCTGTTTGCGCGTCTCACCTGTGCCATATAGTACACGCCCAGTATGTGTGTGTATCTCACCTCAAGTGTATGTATGTGTGTGTTCCCCCTCTCAGAGGTGATGGATAAGTTCAACACCATCGCTATCATTGATGGTAAAAAGGACCACGTGAGTCTGACAGTAGACAACGTCCATCTGGAGTATGGAGTGGTGTATGACTACGACAGCACCGCAGGAATCAAGTGTAGAGTCCTGGAGAAGATGGTGGAGCCTAAAGGATTCTTCAGCCTCACTGCCAAGGTAGGACAGGGACCACTGAGACAAACAAATAATGTACAGGACTGTTTAATAGTTGTCAGCAACCTTGAGAGCCCAGGCTTTCATTTTAACCCAGCACTTACACAATGATGCAGTTAAATCAGGTGTTGAGTTGGACCAGAAGCTTGTCTTCTGAACACCAGGCTTGACACACCAGTCAATGTGGAGTGTGTGTTTGATTAAAGGTGCACTATGCAGAAATCACTCCGCCATTTCCTGGTTGATACAATTTGAATAGTTCGCCTAATTTTACTTTGTGACAAAACAAGCAAGTATAGTTTAGAGAATCATTGTACCACCTAAACCGCTGTGAAATATTATTTCCATAACCCAAAATATTGTATTCTCAGCTGTTTGAAGCTGGTGTACAAAACCGAAAGTAAAAGACGTAAAACCTAAACTTAAGAACGGGAAGCATAGAAATAGCATACATAGATCAGATCTACCGCCTCTTAGACTTGCTATCAATGAGAATGACAGATCTAAAACTCACATTTCTATGTGAATTTGGTCGGGTCGCCCAAAAAGTTACATTTTGCAGCTTTAAGCTATCACACTGGAGACACACACCATGTGGTTTGATCATAGTGCGGTACAGAGACATTTCTGCAGAGGTAAGGAGAAGAGAGGAGAAAAAAGAGGAGAGAATTGAATTACCTGCTAGATGATAAATAGTGGTGTTGTAGCATTGGATCACCTCAGAACCCTGTGTGTTGTTATGATGCTAGCAGAGCTACTATATAATGAAGAGACAAATGTGTTTGTGTGTGCCTGTGCGTGCATGTATACAGTGTGTGTGTGTGTGTGTGTGTGTGTGTGTGTGCGCGTGCACATGGTGTGTGTGTATATGTATGTGTGTGTGTGTGCGTGTACAGTACATGGTGTGTTATGAGATAGAGGTACTACATAATGAAGACATACAGTAAACAGATAGACTCTCTCAGGGTAGTGCCGTACAGCCAGGGGTGCAACCTTCACTGGGGACCTTAATGCGGCACATGTACGGTCGATACCTGGCTGTCTTACTAGAACATTCATAACAAAATACAGTAATTCACTTTTGACTGTATTTTTCCCCCATTATTTTCAGCAGCAAAGCAGCCACTGTAGACCGTTCTCTGTTCAATCAGCTTAAGCTGAGATCGATGCTAATCAAGTGTTCTGAAGCCTACCAGAGAGAGAGAGTCAGTTCTGAGACAGCTAGCATTTTATGATGACTGAGGTGTGGGATGTTAGCATATATTAGTGATGGGAAGTTTGGCTCTTTTTACTGACTCTGATCTTTTCGAGTCGTTCAGTCAAAAGAACAAATCTTTCGACTCATTTCGTTCATTTGAGCCAGTAATGCCCAGAGCACGCAGGACCCCCTGCCGTTGACCAAGGCGCAGCGTGATAAGCGTACATTCTTTTAATGAGTACACACACGAACAAAACAATAAACGATACATGAAGTCCTAGGGTTAAACACAGACCTTACGGATCAAGATCCCACAATACAAAAGTGCCAACAGGCTGCCTAAGTATGGTTCCCAATCAGAGACAACGAGAATCAGCTGCCTCTGATTGGGAACCACCTTGGCCAACATAGAAATACAACGATCTAGAACAGAAACCTAGAAAACTAAACATAGAAACTAACACCCTGGCTCAACCTTAAAGAGTCGCCAGAGCCAGGGCGTGACACCAGCAGGTCAAGCGAACTACTAAAATGAACGAGTCACTCAGAAAACGAGTCAAGAATCTCGAGTCAGTAAAAAGAGTTGTTCAAAAAGAATGAATATTTTGCGAACTGAACGTTACTAGCAGATATTGATTGACTCTTGATACTGATCAGCACTGTTAGCGCCTGTGGCTAGGGGAGAACTGGGACCAAAATAACGTGGGGCTGAAGTAACACACCCATTTTCTCAAATAACACAGAAGCTAGAATTATGTAGTGTAGGGCTGGGCGATATGGCCAAAATATCATATCACGGTATTCTTCAAATTTTTGACGGTATTTTACGTTTTTGAATAATAAAAGTTATACATTTGCTCTATGACTAGTGCGTGACCCTAGGGTGGCAACACATACATTCTAAGTGATTTCATTGGGTCTTTCTCCATTCTGATTGTTTTATACTGTTAAATTCAACTTCAACCCCAAAATAATTTCTGAATTTTCATGAATCTCTGCATTTCCTGCACTCATTTGAGATACGGTAAGTTCCACACTGCCACGTAGGGCTGCACGATATGTGCAGAAAATGTAGGCCTTATTTTTTACGCAAATGTTGCAATAGCGATTTTACTTGCGATTTAGATCAAAACACTTGGGTGAACTGTTGTCCTCTGTAGCTCAGCTGGTAGAGCACGGCGCTTGTAACGCCAAGGGAGTGGGTTCGATCCCCGGGACCACCCATACACAAAAATGTATGCACGCATGACTGTAAGTCGCTTTGGATAAAAGCGTCTGCAAAATGGCATATTATTATTATTATCATGGAAATAGAATGTTTATTCTAATTCTATAGTTAGAATATAAATAATAGTAGGCACTTTGAAAACAGTGTTGTTTGACATGACAACAAATTAAAATGCCAGGAAGGAGTTTTTGTGCCAGGGTAGGAACCAATGTGTTGGTCAGTGTTTCCTAGGGGACCCTATAATCTTTGGCTACATTTACATTTGACATTTTAGTCATTTAGCAGACATTAAATGTTTCTTCATGTAGCCAACATATTCATGCTTCACCTATTCCTCTTTGATTTAGAAGATACTGTTGCACAGACAACATGCTGATTTAGGCCTACACCATCGCTGGTATCAAGCTGTAAAGCTAGATACGTTTGCTCTGACTCCGTACGTTTATTAGCTAGCTAGTTAGCTAGCCAGCTAACTACCAATTAGCATTAGTGGCTAACACGATTTAGCTAATACGTCCTAAGAAAAGACAAACTAGCAGTTTGCAGATGTAAGAAACACAAACTAATAGTGTAATTATAGAACGCTTGTGGATTTATATTAAGAAGCAAAGTGGAAACAACATCGTTGTCATTAACATTGCTGCATGTGCTGCATTGACCATGCAGACTGAATGCAAGTGTCTCTCAGTGTTGCCAACTCCTCAGTAAGGAAAGTAGCTATTGGCTGTCCTAAAAGTCGCTAAATGACGTCATCACCTAATTTGCCATGTGCATGTAATTGTGATGGACGCTGTAGGAGAGAGGAATAACGTTGTGGGAGAGACAAAAAGTGAATAAAAAACACCCTAAATATGTTTAGAACTACAAATGAACTTTCTTCTGTCGATTCTTGTTTTTTTTAATGTCACAATTCCAACCCTCCTCCTTTATCCGGGCTTGGGACCGGCAAAAGTGACCCAAAAGAGACACTGGTGGAGTTACATCGTTTTTTATTTTATTTTTTATATTTTATTTTTCTTAAGTTTGGTTTGGTTTTTAACCTTATGGTACACTTAGGAGCCTACAACAAGTCACAGTAAAACATGAACATTTTTAACCATAACATTTTAACAATTTTTTTGTATACAATCTATATTAACAATCTAAATGGATCAAAAAGAGACAATAGAAAAAACTGTCAATGGCAATGTGAGAAAATGATGGTAACTTGTCTGGCCCTAATTCAGGTAAAACAAAACAAAAATTCAGACCCCCCTCCACACACACACACACACACAGGCTGTGCTGGCTCACAGAAAGAGTGGGTCATCGTCATTTTGGTCAAGGCTCTCTATGGCAGGTTCAGCAACTGAGGGAGCTGACTTAAATGAGTAAGCAGCTGATGTGCCAAAAAGCTGCAAAACATTATCAGGCAGCTGGTGCTCATAGCAAGCCTCACCAGATAGCTTCAGTCCATATCGAATGTACAGGATGGAGTTAAGGGTCTGCAAGGACATCCGATTTCTAAGTTTGCTTTTTACCACACTCACCTAGCTGAATACTCTCTCGACTTCAGCATTCGAGTGTGGCAAGGACAACACAGACACAGCAGCCATGGCATGTTCTTGAAACGGGTTGATATCAGCTGCATCCCTGAACTTCCAAATCTCACTCCAGAAGCCCAATGTGTTTTTTGTCTCATTCCATTTACTAAGATGGATGGCACGCCATTGCTGGACAATCTTGTCTATCTCTGCAGGGGAGTAGCCAAGGAGCTTGGCAATTTTTTCTATTTCTCCAGGGCTCTTATTGTGCTTTAGAGTTTCCTCCACATTGAAAACGGACATGTACTGCAATGCTTCGATGTTGTCCGGCAGTCTCACCCTCAACTCATTAGTGAGGGAGATGGTGAAGGCTACACACCGCTTTCGGACATTGTTTTCATCCTCAGGCGCAAGGTGGAGCTCAGCTGCCTTTCACTCAAAAAGGTAACCAAGGTACGGTTTGGGACTGATGTATCCATCTATTGGCCTTTTGAGTACATCAACATTTGCCAGTGGATTCATCACCCTGCTGCTCACAGACTTGATCAGGCTAACCAAGCTGTCAAGTAGCTTAAGATGATCTACTTGCTCTCCCTCAAAAGCCTTGATGGCCAACTGTACCTCACCCAGCACCGACTTCAAAAAAGTCAGAAACAATATGTTTTGAGGATCACTGTACATGGTGTATAACATCTCAGCCATGTAGCAGTGTTCACTGGACTTGGTGACTGCGAAATGCAGCCTAAGCTCCTCCCACTGGTCCAAAATGCGTGAAACCGCAGGTTCAATGGAGAGCCAACGTGTGGCACACACCTTGCTTATCTGTAAATGTTTCTCCCCACAGTTGATGGTCTCATATATGGCCTTGTAGGCCTCCCTGCACTTTGGAGACACTGAAAACCAGTTATAAGTCTCTCGTACCAAGTACTCCACACTACGGGGGATGGTGTCATTGGAAGCATGACTTACAGCAAGCTGCAGAGAGTGGCACACACAGCGAATAAGAACCAGATCTTTGAGGCCATAATCCTCCTTCAGCACTTTATGGACCCCATTGTTAATCCCCATCATAACAGAGGCATTGTCAGTCCATATCCCCAGGAGTTTCTCTTTTTTAAGACAACACTTCTCGAGGAAAGCCACAACAGCATGGGCTATAGATTTGGCATCTCCTCCCTCCAACTCAACAAGCCCCAGAAATGTTGATACAATTGTCTGCTTGGTGTCACTAAAGTACCTTATCACAACCTCCAGATACTTAGAAACACTTACATCCGTGGACTCATCGAGGAGGAGGCTGAAACGCAGGTCACCCACATCTGCGACCAACCTTTTCAGAAAGTATGGTGCTAGAACACCATTAATCATTTCTGTGCACTTTGTCCTGTGCATTTTGAAGTGGGTAGCAGCAGTGGAGTCTGAGAAAGCAGCTCTACATGCTTCTCCAATGTGATCACATGCCAGCATGGAATAGTGTTCAGCGATAGCTAATGCCATGGTGGCCTCAGCCTTTTTTGCAGAGTACATTTTTATAACCATAAATGGCAGCTTGTTTTGGGTGGAACTGTTATAAGGCTTTGCCTTTTGAGTATGTTTTTGAGTTGTCATGTGTTTTTTTACATCACTAAGTTTGGCGTAGAAATCAGCCTTACAATACAGGCAGTATGCCCATGTATCATCTCCAATAAATGGCTTCAACCAGCCTTTGAATTCAGGGTTTGATTCCCACTCCTTTCTGTATTTTTGAGTGTGCAGTTTAGACTGAGACATGATGAGCTAGCCAGCTAGATGTTTAGTTTATGTCACAGAGAGACACACACACATTGGACGAGGTGAGTAAGTGACTGAGGCTGTGTGAGTCAAATGCAGTGATTTATTTTTGTGCAGTGATTTATTTTAGACAAAGAACATTTTACATTTACATCCCACCCTGAATGTAAGCCAGGGCGGGATCAGCTAGCGGCGGCTTCCCCCCGCATGCGCGATTAATTTACAGTCTGGACGCGGAGGGGTGAACATCTCCTGCTCTGACTGCAGCTGGGAGGGACTGCTGCGCGAGGACTGGGCCGCCTGTGAGTGCTTTGGGACGCGCTGCTCGTTGAGAAGAGTAAGAATGATACGTGTTTTCACGTCAGAGTCTCAAAAAGTCGCTAGATTTGTCGCTAGTCGATTTTTTGAAAATGTGTCGCTAGAGGGGTCTGAATACTCGCTAAATATAGCGACAAAGTCGCTAAGTAGGCAACACTGTGTCGTGGTCAAGCAACAATACATGCGCCCCTTGAGTGACAGGGGGCGGGGCTAGGTCTGTGTGGAAAGTGGCATGGAGAGAGAGAGAGGGTGGAGAGGGATGACTCAAGTAGCGTGTAAACTATAAAAATTTACGTTACACACGGCATATTACATTTAACGAACCAAACATTAAAATACCGTTATAGAAGGTAAAGTAAAAACCCAAACCGGTCCGTGCATCAATACCGGTATATAGTAAAATACGGTATACCGACCAGCCCTAACGTAATGACACTTTCCTAATGTGAAAGACGACCTCCCTGCAAAAAATCTGCACACTGTGACAACACTTCAAAGAGTTATCAACAAAAATTGTTTTGAGCGAGGGAAAGTAAAAAAAAAACTGATCTGGAAGTGTTTTTCAGTTGTAGAGTTGTGTTATTCTTTTTTTGAAGGTTCCAAACATATTGTAATGACCTGACTAGATCATAAAAGAACAACTGTCCAGACAGAGGATTGAGTTTACGAATGGACGGTTTATTAAACCAACTTTACACAGGCTACTGTTTGGCCGTAGCCCACGCCAAATAAATGAAAGATAACCCACAAGCCAATCGTGACCTTCTCTTGTGAAGCCCAGACGTAAAGAGAGAGAGAACAAAGGCTAAACCTGGTCTTAACTTCCAATGCTCCATCCCCTGCCCAACCCCCTCCACGCCACTCCGCCAACCGCCAGGATGCCCGGCATCAGAACATTCCAGGCATTCCCGTGATTGGCAGATAGCAGGTTGATTGACATGTCGGACCCTGCGAACACTGGGTACTGGTAGGTACAACACAACCATCTACTAGCCTAACACATAACACACAGCTGTCTGTGCGGGTCGCTACACAGCCCCCCCACCACAAAGTCCCTCGTCCCCGAGGGAACAAACAAAGTCTCTGAAGCGACCCGGAGGTCTCCTTTGCCTGCATGGCTGTATTGGCCGCAGAGTGCCCCTCTGGGAACCAGGGGATGAAGGCAAGGACATGGGGGACAAGGAAGCGGGAACGGGTAATACAGTCCGTGGCTCTGGGGAACCACGCGGTGACACAGGGGGAGTGGGCTGTCTGGAGCCTTGTCTGCGGCACCTGGGGGTGGGTGCCTGGAGAATGTCATTGCCAGAGAGGGGAATTGTGGGGGTTCCTGGGGTTTGGGGAGAAGAGGCCCCTCTATATGGGGCTAACCTGTCCCGGTGCAGTGTCACCTTTCTCCCCCTGGGAGGAAGCTGCACCCGGTAAACAACCTCCCCTACCCTCTCCAGGACACTGCAGGGTCCCACCCAGTGACTGTCCAACTTGGGGCATCTGCCTTTTTTCCTTAGCGGGCTGTAGACCCAGACCAGCTCTCCAGCCACAAAGTGCCTTCCCCGGGTGTGCACGTCATAGTTCCTCTTCTGCCTCACACCTGCATTCAGCAGATGCTCTCTGGCGAAGGTGTGGGCTGTCTCCAGGCGGTCCTGGAGTCTCCGGGCATACTCCGGCCCCGGGGAAACATGAGGGCTATCCAGGGGCCGACCAAACGCCATCTCCGCAGGGGTACGGATCTCTCTCCCCAGCATGAGGAGGGCAGGCGTGCAGGAGGTGGAGTCTTGGACAGCGGAGCGGCATGCCATGAGGACCATAGGCAGGTGCTTGTCCCAGTCACGCTGGTGTTTGGAAGAGACGATGGCCAGCTGCTGTCCAAGCGTTTTGTTGAAGCGCTCCACAAGGCCATCACTTTGAGGATGGAGTGGAGTAGTGCGGGTCTTGTGCATACCCAGCCTCTCACACATGGTGGCGAACACATGGGACTCAAAGTTTCTGCCTTGGTCGCTGTGGATGGACTCTGCAGTTCCAAACCTGCTGAACATCCCTGCTGTCAGGGCGTCGACGATGGTCTCTGCCTCCTGGTCAGGCAGAGCATAGGCCTCGGGCCATTTTGTGAAATAGTCCATGGCCGTGAGCACCCAGCGGTTTCCACTGTCTGTGGTGGGGAACGGCCCAACTACATCCACTCCCACCCTCTCCATGGGAGCCCCCACTGGGAACTGTTGGAGCTGAGCATGAGAGCGGCCTGGGGGGCCCTTTCTCGCTGTGCAGTTGTCACAGCGGCGGCAAAAGTCTTCCACATCCCTCTTGTGCTGCCCCCAGTAAAAGCCCTGACGGAGGCGGAGCAGTGTTTTTGTGACCCCAAAGTGTCCAGTCCCCACCCCCCCATGAGTACTCTTGAGCACAGCCTCCCGCAATGCTTTTGGGACCACCACCTGCCACCTCTCCTCCCCCGTAGCTGACTCCTTCCATGCCCGCTGTAACACGCCATCAGCCAGCCGCAGTCGCTCAAACTTTGACCACAACCCTTTGGTCGCGAGTGAGAGCGCTGTCACCTCTTCCCATGGTGGCCTCACCTGCGCCTCTACCCACTGTAGCACTGGCTGTAGGTCTGTGTCCCGTCCCTGCTGCTGCCCCCATTCAGCCACGTCGACAGTCTGCAGCTCACAGCAGACAGGCCCGCTCGCCCGACACACTGTGGCACAGACCCCCTCCTCTGCACACAGCTCTCTCTCCCGTCCCTCTCTCCGTTCACAGTGGCGGCAGCCTTCTGCAGTACAGGGCCGACGGGACATGGCGTCGGCGTTGGAGTGGCGTGCCCCTGCCCTGTGCACCACCGTGAAGTCATACGGCTGAAGCTCCTCCAACCAGCGTGCCACCTGCCCCCTCTGGCTCTCTGAAAGACATGAGCCACTGGAGAGCAGAGTGGTCAGTCCTTACAGTAAAGGGCAGACCACCCAGGTAGTACTTGAAGTGTTTGACGGAAGCCACAACAGCCAAGAGCTCCCCGCTCGGGTGACACAGTAGCGGCGCTCATGTTTGTCAAATGTTTTGCTGAAGTACGCCACCGCTCTCTCCCCTCTGGCCCCACCTGGGCCAGCACCCCACCCATGCCCACATTGCTCGCGTCTGTGTCCAGGATAAAGGGCAATGTGAGGTCAGGGGGCGAGCACGGGGGCCTCGATCAGTGCACGTTTGAGGGTGTTGAACGCCTCCTCACACTCCACTGTCCAAGTGAAAGCCTTGTCCTTCGGCAGCAGGCGGTTCAGTGGAGCAGCAACGCTTGAGAAGCCCCGCACAAACCTCCTGTAGTACGAGGCCAGGCCCAGGAAGCTCTTCAGCTGACGCTGGTCGGTGGGGGGTGGGCCAGTCTCTGACAGCCGCTACCTTGTCCTCCATGGTGCTGATCCCCTCCTTCCCCACTCGGTGGCCCAAGAAGGACACCTCTCTCCTCATGAAGTGGCACTTCTCGGGGTGGAGCTTCAGACCTGCGGCAGCCACCCTCTCCAGCACACACCGTAGCGCCCCCAGGGCTGACTGGAAGGAGCTGCCATGGGCCAGGATGTCATCGAGGTATACCAGACACTGCTGTCGGGGGATGCCATCCAGCACCCTGTCCATCAAACGCTCAAAAGTAGCTGGAGCGTTGCACAGGCCAAAGCACAGGACCTTGAACTGCCAGTGTCCTCTGTTAGTGGAGAACGCAGTTTTGGCTCTGGCCTCTGGGGAGAGGGGCACCTGCCAGTAGCCACTGCGGAGGTCTAGTGAGGAGAACCAGGAGGACCCCTAACCAGGTCCAGCGACTCATCGATACGTGGTATGGGGTATGAGTCCTTCCTGGTTACCTCATTCAGCCACCTGTAGTCCGCACAGAACCTCAGCTTGCCCCCCTTCTTCGGAACCATGACGACTGGCGCCGCCCAGGGGCTGTCTGAGGGCTCAATGAAGTCTGCCCGCTGCATCTCCAACACAGCCTTGTCTGCCGCCTCCTGGCGTGCCAGCGGGATACGGCGGGGACGCATCTTGATAGGTCGAGCATCACCTGTGTCGATCTCATGCTGCACCAGATGAGTCTGACCCACCTCTTCCTCACTCAGCGCAAAGCTGTCTCTGAATTCAAACAGCAACTGCCTCAACCGTTCCTGCTGCTCGGGGTCAAGACCAACACAGTTCCTCCCCCCATATCTCCCTCACTGCAGACAGTGTCCTCTCCCCTCCCATCTGGGGTAGCTGGGCTGGGGGGCGCGGCCCGGGCTCACAGAGGACTGTGTCGTGGAGGTAGCTGGGGGAATGTAACGCAACGCCGTAGGTGACAGGGGGGCTGGGGAAAAGTCACACCCAGATGTGGGGGAGGGGGGGCAGCCATGAGTCTCTGCTGCTTTAACTGTTGGAGTAAAGGGTTTGTTGGGTTGAGTGAATGTGACATCAGGGGCCATGGTGACCTCCGGCCCTCCCTGGAAGCTCAGTGTGCCCCTATTTAGGTCTAACTGGCAGCCTGTGCTCCTAAGAAAGTCCAACCCCAGGATACAAGGGTCCTGCACAGCCGCCACCCACACAGGATGACGCACAGTCCTGCCCCTACTGTCAGAGTCATTATTCCCTTCCCTTTCATGGGTGCCAGCTCACCTGTGACTGTGCGGAGCTGCACAGTTGTAGGCTCACACTGAGTCCAACCTGGCACAATATCTGGCCTCACCAGGGTTACTGTGGACCCAGTGTCCACCAGGGCGGAGCAGGGCACCCCCTCCACAGTGACAGGGACATGACAAAAGTCCCCAACACAGGTCCGGCCCACCACAACAACAGGCTCCATCCGCTTGCCCTCGTCTGCTTCTGGGGGAAGTGGAGCCTTGCTTCCCCGTCTGTGCCGGTGGGCTCCTCCTGAAGAAGATGGTGGTTGGGATAGAAAGCCAGGGGTCCGCACTACCCGGTCTATGCGGACCCCGAGCCGTTTCCTGAGCTCTGGGGGACATGGGGCAATCTTGGCGCAGATGGCCTGGCTGGCCACAACCCCAGCAGACCCTGGGACCAGGGCGTGTGTTTCGTGCCGCCTGTAGCGACACAGCACGAATGAGTTCTGTCATTTCAGCCACCCATGCAGGCTTTTCCGGCTCCGGGCTGCTCTGCCCCCCAGCTCTCACAGAGGGTCTGTCTCCCTGCACCCCCACCAAAGCCCCAGCTGAAGCCCCAGCCCACACCAGCTCCCTCTCCAAAGCCATCTCCAAGGCTACCTGCAATGACTCAGGATGAGCCAGCTGGGTCTGTATGCGCAGCTCCGTAGGAGAGAGCGCCTGTATGAACTGGTCCCGTGCTAGCTCGCTCTGCACGGAGGGGGGCATGTGAGCATATGCCCGCCGAGAGAGGCTCTCAATGTCATTAGCTAGCACCCGTAGAGGCTCTCCAGGCTGCCTGCGTCTATTACTCAGTTCGGAGCGCAGTAGCCCGGGCTGTACACACTGTCCATAGCGCCTCCTCAGTGCTCCAACTAAAGCACCATAATCACGTCTGTCCTCGGGGCTAATCAATATCAAACAGGCCAGAGCTTCATCCGTGAGGCATAAAGCCAACTGCAGTGCCCTATCTTCATCCGACCACCCCCTAAAATGAGCTAACAGTTCAAACTGAGCATGAAAAGCTTCCCAATCCGCCTTACCGGAATACTTCGGGTCTTAACGGATCCGGACGCAGCCGGGAACTGGGCGCCGCCATGTTTGTTTACATCCTGAGCCCCAGATTCCTCGTCCCGCCGCTGTCGACGTCACTCCCCTTCGGTCCGCCCACCAGAATCCGCGCGAAACACAGTCGACGAAGCACTCATGCCCGCTTCAGCCGCCATCACTCTAACGTCCTCCCTCAAGCGGCCTCTGGGCTCCGATGCCCTGGCGATCTCCTCAGCCAGAACCCCCGACGTCCATGCACACGCACCTCCTTGGCCATAATCGTCCCCTACCTCCACCTTCACTTTCGGATTCCCTCGAAGCATCTTCAACCCCCGTTCTCACCTACGGTAGCTAGCCACAGAAGTCAGCTAGCTAGCTGGCTAACTTTTATCAACGTTTTTACTTCTGACACCAATCAATCAATCAATCAATCAATTTTATTTTATATAGCCCTTCTTACATCAGCTAATATCTCGAAGTGCTGTACAGAAACCCAGCCTAAAACCCCAAACAGCTAGTAATGCAGGTGTAGAAGCACGGTGGCTAGGAAAAACTCCCTAGAAAGGCGAAAGCCTAGGAAGAAACCTAGAGAGGAACCAGGCTATGAGGGGTGGCCAGTCCTCTTCTGGCTGTGCCGGGTGGAGATTATAACAGAACCATGCCAAGATGTTCAAAAATGTTCATAAGTGACAAGCATGGTCAAATAATAATCAGGAATAAATCTCAGTTGGCTTTTCATAGCCGATCATTAAGAGTTGAAAACAGCAGGTCTGGGACAGGTAGGGGTTCCATAACCGCAGGCAGAACAGTTGAAACTGGAATAGCAGCAAGGCCAGGCGGACTGGGGACAGCAAGGAGTCACCACGGACGGTAGTCCCGACGTATGGTCCTAGGGCTCAGGTCTCTCAGTTGGCTTTTCATAGCCGATCATTAAAGAGTTGAAAACAGCAGGTCTGGGACAGGTAGGGGTTTCGTAGCCGCAGGCAGAACAGTTGAAACTGGAATAGCAGCAAGGCCAGGCGGACTGGGGACAGCAAGGTGTCATCATGCCCGGTAGTCCTGACGTATGGTCCTAGGGCTCAGGTTCTCAGAGAGAAAGAGAGAACGAGAGAATTAGAGAGAGCATACTTAAATTCACACAGGACACTGGATAAGACAGGAGAAGTACTCCAGGTATAACCAACTAACCCCAGCCCCCCGACACATAAACTACTGCAGCATAAATACTGGAGGCTGAGACAGGAGCGGTCCGGAGACACTGTGGCCCCATCCGAAGAAACCCCCGGACAGGGCCAAACAGGAAGGATATAACCCCACCCACTCCGCCAAAGCACAGCCCCCGCACCACTAGAGGGATATCCCCAACCACCAACTTACAATCCTGAGACAAGGCCGAGTATAGCCCACAGAGGTCTCCACCACAGCACAAACCAAGGGGGGGCGCCAACCCAGACAGGAAGATCACGTCAGTAACTCAACCCACTCAAGTGACGCACCCCTCCCAGGGACGGCATGAAAGAGCACCAGCAAGCCAGTGACTCAGCCCCTGCAACAGGGTTAGAGGCAGAGAACCCCAGTGGAGAGGGGAACCGGCCCGGCAGAGACAGCAAGGGCTGTTCGTTGCTCCAGCCTTTCCGTTCACCTTCACACTCCTGGGCCAGACTACACTCAATCATATGACCTACTGAAGAGATAAGTCTTCAGTAAAGACTTAAAGGTTGAGACCGAGTCTGCGTCTCTCACATGGGTAGGCAGACTGTTCCATAAAAATGGAGATCTATAGGAGAAAGCCCTGCCTCCCGCTGTTTGCTTAGAAATTCTAGGGACAATTAGGAGGCCTGCGTCTTGTGACCGTAGCGTACGTATTGGTATGTACGGCAGGACCAACTCGGAAAGATAGGTAGGAGCAAGCCCATGTAACGCTTTATAGGTTAACAGTAAAACCTTGAAATCAGCCCTTGCCTTAACAGGAAGCCAGTGTAGGGAAGCTAGCACTGGAGTAATATGATCAAATTTCTTGGTTCTAGTCAGGATTCTAGCAGCCGTATTTAGCACTAACTGAAGTTTATTTAGTGCTTTATCCGGGTAGCCGGAAAATAGAGCATTGCAGTAGTCTAACCTAGAAGTAACAAATGCATGGATTAATTTTTCTGCATCATTTTGGACAGAACATTTCTGATTTTTGCAATGTTACGTAGATGGAAAAAAGCTGTCCTTGAAACAGTCTTGATATGTTCGTCAAAAGAGAGATCAGGGTCAAGAGTAACACCGAGGTCCTTCACAGTTTTATTTGAGACGACTTTACAACCATCTAGATGAATTGTCAGATTTAACAGAAGATCTCTTTGTTTCTTGGGACCTAGAACAAGCATCTCTGTTTTGTCCGAGTTTAAAAGTAAAAGTTTTCAGCCATCCACTTCCTTATGTCTGAAACACAGGCTTCTAGCGAGGGCAATTTTGGGGCTTCACCATGTTTCATTGAAATGTACAGCTGTGTGTCATCCGCATAGCAGTGAAAGTTAACATTATGTTTTCGAATAACATCCCCAAGAGGTAAAATATATAGTGAAAACAATAGTGGTCCTAAAACGGAACCTTGAGGAACACCGAAATGTACAGTTGATTTGTCGGAGGACAGACCATTCACAGAGACAAACTGATATCTTTCCGACAGGTAGGATCTAAACCAGGCCAGAACTTGTCCGTGTAGACCAATTTGGGTTTCCAGTCTCTCCAAAAGAATGTGGTGATCGATGGTGTCAAAGGCAGCACTAAGGTCTAGTAGCACGAGGACAGATGCAGAGCCTCGGTCTGACGCCATTAAAAGGTCATTTACCACCTTCACAAGTGCAGTCTCAGTGCTATGATGGGGTCTAAAACCAGACTGAAGCATTTCGTATACATTGTTTGTCTTCAGAAAGGCAGTGAGTTGCTGCGCAACAGCTTTTTCTAAAATTTTTGAGAGGAATGGAAGATTCGATATAGGCCGATAGTTTTTTATATTTTCCGGGTCAAGGTTTGGCTTTTTCAAGAGAGGCTTTATCACTGCCACTTTTAGTGAGTTTGGTACACATCCGGTGGATAGAGAGCTGTTTATTATGTTCAACATAGGAGGGCCAAGCACAGGAAGCAGCTCCTTCAGCAGTTTAGTAGGAATAGGATCCAGTATGCAGCTTGAAGGTTTAGAGGCCATGATTATTTTCATCATTGTGTCAAGAGATATAGTACTAAAACACTTAAGTGTCTCTCCCGATCCCAGGCCCTCGCAGAGCTGTGCAGATCCAGGACAGCTAAGCCCTGGAGGAATACGCAGATTCAAAGAGGAGTCCGTAATTTGCTTTCTAATGGTCATGATCTTTTCCTCAAAGAAGTTCATGAATTTATCACTGCTGAAGTGAAAGCCATCCTCTCTTGGGGAATGCTGCTTTTTAGTTAGCTTTGCAACAGTATCAAAAAGAAATTTTGGATTGTTCTTATTTTCCTCAATTAAGTTGGAAAAGTAGGATGATCGAGCAGCAGTGAGGGCTCTTCGGTACTGCACGGTACTGTCTTTCCAAGCTAGTCGGAAGACTTCCAGTTTGGTGTGGCGCCATTTCCGTTCCAATTTCCTGGAAGCTTGCTTCAAAGCTCGGGTATTTTCTGTATACCAGGGAGCTAGTTTCTTATGACAAATGTTTTTCGTTTTTAGGGGTGCAACTGCATCTAGGGTATTGCGCAAGGTTAAATTGAGTTCCTCAGTTAAGTGGTTAACTGATTTTTGTCCTCTGACGTCCTTGGGTAGGCAGAAGGAGTCTGGAAGGGCATCAATGAATTTTTGTGTTGTTTGAGAATTTATAGCACGACTTTTGATGCTCCTTGGTTGGGGTCTGAGCAGATTATTTGTTGCGATTGCAAATGTAATAAAATGGTGGTCCGATAGTCCAGGATTTTGTGGAAAAACATTAAGATCTACAACATTTATTCCATGGGACAAAACTAGGTCCAGAGTATGACTGTGGCAGTGAGTAGGTCCAGAGACATGTTGGACAAAACCCACTGAGTCGATAATGGCTCCGAAAGACTTTTGGAGTGGGTCTGTGGACTTCTCCATGTGAATATTAAAATCACCAAAAATTAGAATATGATCTGCTATGACTACAAGGTCTGATAGGAATTCAGGAAACTCAGAGAGGAACGCTGTATATGTCCCAGGAGGCCTGTAAACAGTAGCTATAAAAAGTGATTGAGTAGGCTGCATAGATTTCATGACTAGAAGCTCAAAAGATGAAAACGCCATTTTTTTTTTTGTAAATTGAAATTTGCTATCGTAAATGTTAGCAACACCTCCGCCTTTGCGGGATGCACGGGGAATATGGTCACTAGTGTAACCAGGAGGTGAGGCCTCATTTAACACAGCAAATTCATCAGGCTTAAGCCATGTTTCAGTCAGGCCAATCACATCGAGATTATGATCAGTGATTAGTTCATTGACTATGACTGCCTTTGAAGTGAGGGATCTAACATTAAGTAACCCTATTTTGAGATGTGAGGTATCACGATCTCTTTCAATAATGGCAGGAATGGAGGAGGTCTTTATCCTAATAAGATTGCTAGGGTGAACACCGCCATGTAATGACCTGACTAGATCATAAAAGAACAACTGTCCAGACAGAGGATTGAGTTTACGAATGGACGGTTTATTAAACCAACTTTACACAGGCTACTGTTTGGCCGTAGCCCACGCCAAATTAATGAAAGATAACCCAAAAGCCAATCGTGACCTTCTCTTGTGAAGCCCAGACGTAAAAAGAGAGAGAACAAAGGCTAAACCTGGTCTTAACTTCCAATGCTCCATCCCCCTGCCCAACCCCCCTCCACGCCACTCCGCCAACCGCCAGGATGCCCGGCATCAGAACATTCCAGGCATTCCCGTGATTGGCAGATAGCAGGTTGATTGACATGTCGGACCCCGCGAACACTGGGTACTGGTAGGTACAACACAACCATCTACTAGCCTAACACATAACACACAGCTGTCTGTGCGGGTCGCTACAATATGTTATTTTCTTAACCCATCAAGTGACTAAATAATGACAGCATAGGTTTCAAGTATCATGCTAGCTAGTCTTGGATACTAGCAAGGGAGACGTTACATGAGATAGGGATGGGGCAGAAGTAACATTGGTATACTAAGCAGGAATAATAATTGAAAATGGTGAAAATACATCTACATTCCCATGAAAATTAGATGAGGAAATTATGATTAATATAGCTAAGCTATTATGTGATCCATTTTAGTCTGATTAATATTTTAAGGCAAAATATTGTGGTTGCAACATTGCGATGTTACAAACCTATAGCCTTATTTATTGAATCGACACAAATATGAAATTATGTCTGTATATACAGTACCAGTTTGGACACACCTACTCATTCAAGGGTTTTTCTTATTTTTTACTATTTTCTACATTGTAGAATAATAGTGAAGACATCAAAACTATGAAATAACACATAAGGAATCATGTAGTAACCAAAAAAGTGTTAAACAAATTAGATTCTTCAAAGAAGCCACCCTTTGCCTTAATGACAGCTTTGCACACTCTTGGCATTCTCTCAACCAGCTTCACCTGGAATGCTTTTCCAACAGTCTTGAAGGAGTTCCCACATATGCTGAGCACTTGTTGGCTGCTTTTCCTTCACTCTGCGGTCCAACTCATCCCAAACCATCTCAATTGGGTTGAGGTCGGGTGATTGTGGAGGCCAGGTCATCTGATGCAGCACTCCATCACTCTCCTTCTTGGTCAAATAGCCCTTACACAGCCTGGAGGTGTGTTGGGTCATTGTCCTGTTGAAAAACAAATGATAGTCCCACTAAGCGCAAACCAGATGGGATGGCATATCGCTGCAGAATGCTGTGGTAGCCATGCTGGTTAAGTGTGCCTTGAATTCTAAATAAATCACTGACAGTGTCACCAGCAAAGCACCATCACACCACCTCCTCCATGCTTCACGGTGGGAACCACATATGCAGAGATCATCCGTTCACCTACTCTGCTTCTCACAAAGACACGGCGGTTGGAACCAAAAATCTCAAATTTGGACTCATCAGACCCAAGGACAGATTTCCACCGGTCAAATGTCCATTGCGCATGTTTCTTGGCCCAAGCAAGTCTCTTCTTCTTATTGGTGTCCTTTAGTAGTGGTTTCTTTGCAGCAATTCAACGATGAAGGACTGATTCACGCAGTCTCCACTGAACAGTTGATGTGTCTGTTACTTGAACTCTGTGAAGCATTTATTTGGGCTGCAATTTCTGAGGCTGGTAACTCTAATGAACTTATCCTTTGCAGCAGAGGTGACTCTGGGTCTTCCTTTCCTGTGGCGGTCCTCATGAGAGCCAGTTTCATCATAGCGCTTGATCGTTTTTGCAACTGCACTTGAAGAAACTTTCAAAGTTCTTGAAATTTTCCGGATTGACTGACCTTCATGTCTTGAAGTAATGATGGACTATCATTTCTCTTTGCTTATTTGAGCTGGTCTTTTACCAAATAGGGCTATCTTCTGTATACCACCCCTTCCTTGTCACAACACAACTGATTTGCTCAAACGCATTAAGGAAAGAAATTCCACAAATTAACATTTAACAAGGCACACTTGTTAATTAAAATACATTCCAGGTGACTACCTCATGAAGTTGGTTGAGAGAATGCCAAGAGTGTGCAAAGCTGTTATCAAGGCAAAGGGTGGCTATTTGAAGAATCTCAAATATAAAATATATTTTGATTTGTTTAACACTTTTTTGGTTACTACATGATTCCATATGTGTTATTTCATAGTTTTGATGTCTTCACTATTATTCTACAATGTAGAAAATAGTAAAAATAAAGAAAAACCCTTGAATGAGTAGGTGTGTCCAAACTTTTGACTGGTACTGTATATATATTTTTTAGGGGGTACACAAATATATGACATTATGGCTGATAGTACATTTATTGAAAGTAACAAGCATTACAAACCAGAAACATGGAAATAAGACGGATGTCGTGCACGTCTCACCGGCTGCTACTTCCTTCCCAAGGCTGTGTTACTTCAGCCCCGCTGGCATGTACAGAAGTAGCATTGCAGTAGTTCCGTTCTGTCTATATAATTTAAACTAATTTACCCTAGAAATGAAATTACAGTTTCTAAAGGTAGAAGACAAACTGTATATAAATTGTTTGTCATAAAATATGTTGACTAGCTTATCGATCTCTGAATATAGTACGATCAAAACAAAAAGTGTTACTTCCGGCCCGGTTCTCCCCTATCTGATCTGATCTTTGTTGTGCAATAGGACTGTTTCAGTTCTGTTCTCATCCTTGAAATAGCTTTATCAGATTGATCCCTATTTGTCTGGGTCACACACACAAACCACACACACGAAACACACACACACACACACACACACAAGCACACGCGTATGGACGCACACAGACACACACCAAACCACAAACCAGCATGGATTTACTACAATAGTAAGAGTTGTCAGACAGTTGGATCCAGCCCAAATCTATGACTTGTTCTGGATATTAAAAGTCTGTCGGTGTCTCGTCCCCCAGAAACTAAAATACATTTTAGTGTTATTACAAACATCTGCCCCAGTATTCCTGGGTTGAGAAAGAGAGAGAAACAGAAAGAGAGAGAGAGAAAGAGAGGGGAAGAGGGAAAGAGAGGGGAAGAGAGAAAGAGCAGGGGGGGGGAGAGAGAGCTCAGTGTGATGTTGAATTTTAATATCACAAACGCTGCTGGGCGCTTCATCTCTCCTCCACTCCTCTCCTCCTCCCGCTGTTAAATTTCCGCTCTCGTTCTTCTTCTCCTCTGGTGGGCGTCCAGTTAAAAAACTATTGAAAAAGTATTTTCTCTCCTTCCCTCTTCCCTTTTCTGCAATTCTGCTTCTTTGGACTTTCTGTTTCCTGTCTGTGCTTTAAAGCTGCAATATGTAACTTTTTGGGCGACCTGACCAAATTCGGATAGAAATGTGAGTTCTAGATCTTTCATTCTAATTAAAAGAAAGTCTAAGCGGTAAATCTGTTCTATATGTGCTATTTCTATGCTTCCTGTTCTTAAGTTTAGTTTTTGCCTCTTTTACTTTCGGTTTAGTACTTTAAAAAGTTGAAAACTATATTTTTGGTTATTGAAAAGATATTTCACAGCGGTTTAGATGGTACAATGACTCTACACTATACATTGCTTGTTTTGTCACATAAACTGAAATTAGGCGAACTATTTGAATTTTAGCAACCAGGAAATAGTGGAGCGATTTCTGCATATTGCACCTTTAACTGCTACAGTTTACAGACCTCTCTGTACCAGGATTGGATAGGACCTTTTACTCTTATAAGTTACATGTAATAAAGTTAGCCTTCTTCTCTCTAACCTTTGTCCTTTAACTCTGTCAGATCCTGGAGGCGCTGGCGCATAATGATGCCACGCTGGTTCAGATGTGCAGTAGACTGAGCTCCAGCTGTGATGTCATCCCCGAGGACCTGCAGGTCCGCTTCAGCGCCATGTGTGGAGAGCGGGTGGAGCACATCAACAGACGTATCACCAACTACAGAAAGGTACGGTGTGTGGTGGTGGGGGATGGGTGTGCAGTGTGTGCATGCCCAAATGTGTGTGTGTCTCAGGTGGTTGTGAACAAAATAAAGTAAGGAATTACATAATCTCCCATTGCGAAGACACATTTCCTCTGTCAACAGATTAATAATATAAAGCACCATTCATTCTACTGCTCTAGATAGGGTGCCATGACCACTGTTCACTGCTGACACTTCTGTTATCAGAGCATTATTACATTACAACTGAGTGTTTGCATCCCAAATAGCACCCTATTCCCTAGTGCACTACATAGCCCATAGGGCTCTGGTCAAAAGAAGTGCACAATGTAGGGAATAGGGTGCCGTTTTTTGCCCAATGTTTTGCTGTGGAATTTCAATGTGTCTGTTTATATGCCGAATGAAAGACATAAACAGAAAAGAATGAAGGAAAGAGTCACCTCTCCTGTATTTGCTGAGACAGACAGAGACAGTTATTTACCAGTGATGTTGACACCAGTCCGTCAGATTATATGAGAAGTGAGATATTATAAACAAGATGCATTATTACATCAACAAGGTAGAACACTGGCCTGCTGAAATGTAATCAGCTCTTCTTGACCGTTGAGAGAGGTCTGGATAATATTTAGGTGTGTGTGTGTGTGTGTGTGTGTGTGTGTGTGTGTGTGTCTGTGTGAGAGCACGTGTTTATTAACACACAGAGATGCTATCAGTCACTTAGTTAGTACACAGACCAGGGAAGCATGGCTTACAGTAGAGGGTTGGGTGGAGTGCAGATTTAGGTTCCTGTTTTCCATGGTTGTGTATGTATTAGATTTACCATGCAGCCCAGGGGAAGTTTCTAATCATTTAAACAATATATTATTTATATTGCTCAGTTTACTGTATCTGACAGAAGACATTTGTTTTCATAAGAACTTCTGGTTTCAATGGAAACTGCCAAACCACAGTACACTATGATGGATCTCTCTATTTGTTAGTTCTGCATGGATGTATATGAATGAACGACCCCTCTGAAACACATACACAACCATGCAACTAAGATCAGATCATACTGAGGAAGAAGGTATAGTTTCTTGAAGTGATACATCTTTATAGAACTTAATCAGTGAAGAAGAAGAAGAAGAAGAAGAGGAAGAAGAAGAAGACAGCTGTTTAATGTTACCTGTTTAAAGTACTTCATCAGACTGTGTGCAATAATCCTCTGGTTTCAGTTAAAACACCCAACCCAGCCTTAAACATGGTTATAATTATGAATGAGTGTGTTGATGAATTATGTGTTTTAGGTTCAGACTTGTAAATAATCCTCATAAACACAGACTCTGGTTGTTTGTTATCCACATTCTGTTTCCTGTGTCCAACCTTTGATGAATAGCTAATGGCTCAAATATTTAACATAGATCAAAGGAGGGCAGAGGGGAATGTAAATGATTCTGACAGGGGTATTCTGACCAGCTTATTGCTGCTTGGCAAAAGCCTGCATCCAGAGACCGAAAGAGCTAGGATTCAAGGTTTTACAGAAATCCCGGTTGTAAGATTCCTGGAATCAGGAGGGAATAAGCAGGAAATCCTGGAATCCCCAAACAGGGATTTCTAGAAAACCTGGACATTTGGAGAAACTTAGTGTAATTTTGCAACCCTGAAGAGAGCGTCACCCAGACCAGTGTTAAATGCTAACTCTCACCATCTCTCTCTCCTCCCCACAGTTCTCGAGGGTGTTGAAGAACAGGGCGTGGCCCACCTTTAAGCAGGCTAAGACCAAGGTGTCCCCGCTCCACAGCAGCGACTTCTGCCCCACCAACTGCCATGTGAATGTGATGGAGGTGTCCTACCCCAAAACCACCACCTCTCTGGGCAGCGCCTTCGGAGTGCAGCTGGACAACAGGAAGAGTTCCACCCTGGAGAGAGGAGGTCGCAACGCTGAACAAGGTGAGAGAATAGCACTAACCCCTGACCTCTAACTCTGACCCTAACCCTGGAGGGGGCGGCAGATAGCCTAGTGGTTAGAGAAGTGGGACAGCAACTACATTTCTTGTCAACCCTCCTAGGATGCCAATGTCCATTCTAGTGTTGTATATAATTCTGTATGTCTCCCAGGTAAGCTGAACCCCATGGTGTACGTGCAGCACACCATCACCAGTATGGCGGCTCCGTCTGGTCACAGTCTGGGTCGTACGGAGGGTCACGGCCTCCGCTTCCTGCTCCGGGAGGATGACCTGCTGATCTTGGACTCCTACCAGAAACTACTGGGCAAGCTGACCACGCTGGTCAAAGAGATGGAGGGCCACGCCTCACAGATACACGAGTGAGTTTGGCAACACACACACATACACAGATATGTGCAGGCACACACACACACGTACGCAAGCCTGCCAAACACGTACACACACGCATGGTGCACGCACACACACACACACACACATCCTTACTCAGAAGTATTTTGTTTGTCACTTCAGGAGTAGAACAATTTGTTTATTTGTATGAGACTTTGTTGATTTGATTCCCATTTTAATATGTGCTGCATGGACGATGAAACCGGCTGGGGAGAAAATAGATTTTGTAATAAGCAGAGGAAATGGTGTGATTTGTAAAGACCGGCGACTGTTTCCGCTGATGCCATTTCCCCGATTATAACACACACACACACACACTAGTATAAACTGGTCCTTTTGATACATGTGAGCCTCATAAAGTGAGCGGTAGTTTTAGAAGGCCATTCTGTGTGATATAGTGGTCTCTGGTGAGTGAGATGAGAGGGTTCCATCTGGCTTTTAGACTTAATCATTCTCACTCACTTTATTACTCTAGTGTGTGTGTGGTGTGTGTGTAGTGTGTGTGTGGTGTGTGTGTGTGGTGTGTGTGTGTAGTGTGTGTGTGGTGTGTGTGTAGTGTGTGTGCGTGCATGTGTGTTTCCTTGCTGGCCATGCTGGTTCCAGTGCTGTTGATGGTTTCATTGTTTGGAGGTTCAGAGTCACAGGGTAGGAAATGGGAAACACTGAGGTCTGACAGGAACAACCCACAGACACACACACATGCTTCTCAGCACGGATGTTAATGACAATTCCATTAGTGTATGCACATATTCTGCATTGTGATGCACTGAGAACTTCCATAAAGGTAGACACACACACACACACACACACACACACACACACACTCCGACAACCACCCCCACACACACCTTCCTCCCAGCTATGTAAAATAGCTAATTAAAGGTGATCTGTAACCAGCTACAGCATTGTCAGATCCAGAGCAGCAGTACTAATATAACCTGTAATGGGCAGCTAGCCGCGGCATGGCTAATTTGCTGTGACCTCTATGGGTCTGGGTGTGTCAGTGTTAGCCAGTGGATTACAGAGGCTATTGTTCTGTCCTCTGATCTTTGATAGGGCCTCAGGAACAGCAGAGCCAAATGAGCTCCCGGCCCTCTTAAACCAGGCAGAGAGGGAGGGTCCGTTTTTAAGGGCCCTGAATTAAAAGTTCTCTCTTGCTCTCTCTTTCTTACTAACCCTCTCCTTCTAGCTGTCCCTCGCCCTCTCTCTCCCTAATTTCTTTCTCTTGATTAACCCACTGTCCTTCTTTCACCCCCTCCTCGCCCCACCCCTCTCCCTCTCTGTCTTTCTCTCTCTCTGTGTTTAAGTGGCTGTGTGGTGTGTGACTGACCTTGTCTGTTGTGCTGTAACCATGTATTGATGAATTGAAGCTGTCACATTTGGAACAAAGGATACTTTTATTTCACAATCAGCATTTCCTTCCTTCCCCCTCTCCAAAGTGGAGAAGGATTTCCAACTTCCAACCTCACTGGAGGGAACAAAATGGGAATAATGGGAAAAGAGAGAGCAGACATGGAATGATTATTAGTTGCATAACTTCTTGGCGGTGGTTCCTTGGCATTGACCGTTTAGATGCACCACAACCTTTGACCTTTTGTATCAGGACCCCAAACATGGGGTCACACAGCTGTCCGAGGACGTGCCTGATGACATGGTTTATTTCTCTACTGCCTCTCCGCTCTTCTCCCCACGTCCTGTATCACACCAAGTCAAGTCCTCCTCTCCTGGTCATTTCCACCTTTGTTTTCGTTCTCTTCTTCCCCAGTTCTCTCTCTTCCAACCTTTTCTCCTCCTAACCTATGTCCCCCTATCCCCCCTCCTCTCCTCCCTGCATCCACCAGGTCAAGAACAGAACGTCCATCCATTTCTCATCCAAGAGATTAGAACACTAACAAAGTCTGTGTCCCAAATGGCACCCTATTCCTACAGTACACTGATTTTGACCAGGGCCAATAGGGCTGGGTCAAAAGTAGCGCGCTATATATTGAATAGAGTCCCATTTGGGTTACATCCAACCTCTCCCGTCCAGTCAGCTCCAGTACTTTACATCTGTCCACTCTAACATGTTCACTTCCTCTCTGATTAAACCGTTCTGATGCACTATTAAGAACCTGACTGAGGTAAAGGCTTTGTAATGCAGATGCTCTTATAGATCTTATGAGGGTGATTGATGTCTATAGAGCCTAAATAGCTTGTTAAGGGGCTTGATTAGAGGTTTATGTATGTAAAGCTATTCATGACAGACTTAGGGGAGATCTCTGAGAGTTGGTCTCTCTCGCTGTCGCTGTCGCATCTTTCCTTCTCTCCCTTCCTTCTGTCTCTTCTCTCTTTCTCTCTCTTTCTCTCCTTTCTCTCTTCTCTCTCTCTACTCTCTTTCTCTTCTCTCGCTCGCTCGCTCTCTCTCACTTTCTCTTTCTCTCGATCCAGGCCATGACCCAGTGTTGTGCTCCTGTCATTGTTATTCGGGGTTCAAGCAGCAAACTATACAGTACCAGTCAATACACTATACAGTACCAGTCAAAAGTTTGGACACACCTACTCATTCAAGGGTTTGTCTTTATTTTAACTATTTTCTACATTTTAGAATAATAGTGAAGACATCAAAACTATGAAATAACACATATGGAATCATGTAGTAATCAAAAAAAGTGTTAAACAAATCAAAATATATTTTATATTTGAGATTCTTCAAAGTAGCCACCCTTTGCCTTGATGACAGCTTTGCACACTCTTGGCATTCTCTCAACCAGCTTCACCTGGAATGCTTTTCCAACAGTCTTGAAGGAGTTCCCACATATGCTGAGCACTTGTTGGCTGCTTTTCCTTCACTCTGCGGTCCAACTCATCCCAAACCATCTCAGTTGGGTTGAGGTCGGGTGATTGTGGAGGCCAGGTTCATCTGATGCAGCACTCCATAACTCTCCTTCTTGGTAAAATAGCCCTTACACAGCCTGGAGGTGTGTTGGGTCATTGTCCTGTTGAAAAACTAATTATAGTCCCACTAAGCGCAAACCAGATGGGATGGCGTATCGCTGCAGAATGCTGTGGTAGCCATGCTGGTGAAGTGTGCCTTGAATTCTAAATAAATCACTGACAGTGCTATCAGCAAAGCACCCCCACACCATCACACATCCTCCTCCATGCTTCACGGTGGGAACCACACATGCAGAGATCATCCGTTCACCTACTCTGCGTCTCACAAAGACATGGCAGTTGGAACCAAAACTCTCCAATTTGGACTCATCAGACCAAAGGACAGATTTCCACCGGTCTAATGTCCATTGCTTGTGTTTCTTGGCCCAAGCAAGTCTCTTCTTCTTATTGGTGTCCTTTAGTAGTGGTTTCTTTGCAGCAATTCGACCATGAAGGCCTGATTCACGAAGGCTCCTCTGAACAGTTGATGTTGAGATGTGTCTGTTACTTGAACTCTGTGAAGCATTTATTTGGGCTGCAATTTCTGAGGCTGGTAGCTCTAATGAACTTATCCTCTGCAGCAGAGGTAACTCTGGGTCTTCCTTTCCTGTGGCGGTCCTCATGAGAGCCAGTTTCATCATAGCGCTTGATGGTTTTTGCCACTGCACTTGAAAAAACTTTAAAAGTTCTTGAAATGTTCCGGATTGACTGACCTTCATGTCTTGAAGTAATGATGGACTGTTGTTTCTCTTTTCTTATTTGAGCTGTTCTTGCCATAATATGGACTTGGTCTTTTACCAAATAGGGCTATCTTCTGTATACCAACCCTACCTTGTCACAACACAACTGATGTGCTTAAACGCATTAAGAAGGAAAGAAATTCCACAAATTAACTTTTAACAAGGCACTCCTGTTAATTGAAGTGACTACCTCATGAAGCTGGTTAAGAGAATGCCAAGAGTGTACAAAGCTGTCATCAAGGCAAAGGGTGGCTACTTTGAAGAATCTCAAATATAAAATATATTTTGATTTGTTTAACACTTTTTTGGTTACTACATGATTCCATATGTGTTATTTCATAGTTTTGATGTCTTCACTATTATTCTACAATGTAGAAAATAGTAAAAATAAAGAAAAACCCTTGAATGAGTAGGTGTGTCCAAACTTTTGAGTGGTACTGTATATACAAAAGTATGTGGACACCGCTTCAAATTAGTGGATTTGCTGACGGGTGTATAAAATCGAGCACAGAGCCAAGCAATCTCCATAGACAAACACTGGCAGTAGAATGCCCTTCCATAGGATGCCACCTTTCCAACAAGTCAGTTCATCAAATTTCTGCCCTGCTAGAGCTGCCTCAGTCAACTGTAAGTGTTGTTATTGTGAATTGGAAACGTCTAGGAGCAACAATGGCTCAGCTGAGAAGTGGTAGGCCACACAAGCTCACAGAATGGGACCGCTGAGTGCTGAAGCACGTAGCGCTTAAAAATCGTCTGTCCTCGGTTGCAACACTCACTTCCGAGTTCCAAACTGCCTCTGGAAGCAACATCAGCACAAGAACTGTTCATCGGGAGCTTCATGAAATGGGTTTCCATTGCCGAGCAGCCGCACACAAGCCTAAGATCACCATGCGCAATGCCAAGCGTCGGCTGGAGTGGTGTAAAGCTCGCCACTATTGGACTCTGGAGCAGTGGAAATGCGTTCTCTGGAGTGATTATTCACGCTTCACTATCTGGCAGTCTGATTGACGAATCTGGGTTTGGCGGATGCCAGGAGAACGCTACCTGCTCGAATGCATAGTGCCAACTATAATGTTTGGTGGAGGAGGAATAATGGTCTGGGGCTGTTTTTCATGGTTCAGGCTAGGCCCCTTAGTTCCAGTGAAGGGAAATCTTAACGCTACAGCATACAATGACGTTCTAGACGATTCTGTGCTTCCAACTTTGTGGCAACAGTTTGAGGAAGGCCCTTTCCTGTTTCATTATGACAATGCCCCATGCACAAAGCGAGGTCCATACAGAAATGGTTTGTCAAGATCGGTGTGGAAGAACTTGACTGGCCTGCACAGAGCCATGACCTCAACTCCATCGAACACCTTTGGGATGAATTGGAATGTCGACTGCGAGCCAGGCCTAATCGCCCAACATCAGTGCCGACCTCGCTAATGCTCTTATGGCTGAATGGAAGCAAGTCCCTGCAGCAATGTTCCAACATCTTGTGGAAAGCCTTCCCAGAAGAGTGGAGGCTGTTATAGCAGCAAAGGGGGGACCAACTCCATATTAATGCCCATGATTGGAATGAGATGATCGACGAGCAGGTGTCCACATCCTTTTGGTCACATAGTGTATATAGCATCTATAGACCAAGGTCTCGCAACGCAATATTTTCCAGGCTAGCTTTCAAACAACATGGTCGCTACTGACCAATAAACATTCACATGGGTGTGATCTTGCACATAAATACTTTTAAATCACACACGGATATTCACATTGTAACAAAACTTGATACAAATGTTCCAATCACTGTCAAGACTCAACATATGCAAGTTCATTCAGATCGACCACACGGTGGCGCTATTATGGGCACGTATTTATGTATCTTGATCTGTTTGACCCAGAGTAATGGAATTTGGCACACATGCTCAGGGATGTAAGTCTAGCTAACCTGTAGAGCATGGTTCTGTTTGGCCGCATGGGGGCGCTGTTGGACAGGAAAAACCATTCATGCAAGCTCATTGGCTTATAGTAGTCATATTGTTTGAGCTAAATATTGTTGGAAGACATGCGTCCATATATGCTACATACCAAATTTGGTGTCGATCGGTCCAGCGGTTCTGGAGAAGAAAACATTTAAAGTACTCAACATCATAAAATTTTTTACAAAATACGTCAAAAGCATAATGCATGATCTGTTTGATTTTGAGTTCTGATATTTGGCAAGCGTGGTAAGGAGAACAGAAGTAGCTCATCCTAGGGCAATGTGTCCAATTTGTCCTGATGGTGTCGCTGTGGAGCCGTAGCTTGAAAATAAGGTTATTTTTATTTTTTATAAATGTGCAAAAAATTCTAAAAACCTGATTTCGCTTTGTCATTATGAGGTATTGTGTGTAGATTGATTATTTCATCTGTTTTAGAATTAGGCTGTAACATAACAAAATGTGGAAAAAGTGAAGGGGTCTGAATACTTTCCGAATTCACTGTATTTCTCCCTGCTCCCTCTGATGCCCTGCCCACAGGCCCTAAGCTGCTTACACTTCCTTATTAACCACCAGCCAATCACAGGGCCTGGAACCTTCTCCGTGGCAATGGAATGCCACTGCATTCTAGAGGGGCATTGTTGTGGGTTCTGGAGTGGGAATTAATGACGGCATCGCCTAGGTCTCCCTCACTCCTTCTCTGAACGGATGGATGGATGGAGGGAGGGAGGGAGGGAGGGAGGGTTGGGAGGGATAAAGGGGAAAATGACAGGACTTTTGAAATGATAGAGGCTGTATAATCTATCATGTGATGTGTGTTTGTGTGAGGTGTGAGGACATGAGGGCAGACTCCCCCAAAATGAAACAGTCTCAAGTAAAGCCTGAAACATGACACAATGGAAACTATACGCAGTGACAGACATGAATGGAATTAGTCTGAAATGCAAACAGACATGGCATGTTAGTGTTTTTCTCACTGCCTGCCTGCTTGTACAGGCCAGTCAAAAAGCCCAAGCCTTGAATTTATTGGAAATATGGCTCTAAATGTCTCCATGTGTTGCTGCAGTTCTGTGAAAATATCCTGGTCTGCATCCCAAATGGCACAATATTGTCTCTCGAGTGGCTCAGTGGTCTAAGGCACTGCATCGCAGTGTTAGCTGTGCCACTAGAGATCCTGGTTCGAATCCAGGCTCTGTCGTAGCCGGCCGCAACTGGGAGACCAATGGGGCGGCGCACAA
Source organism: Coregonus clupeaformis (assembly GCF_020615455.1). NCBI lineage: Eukaryota > Metazoa > Chordata > Actinopteri > Salmoniformes > Salmonidae > Coregonus > Coregonus clupeaformis. Next base: position 11,602,692 of record NC_059198.1, read on the forward strand.
TTGGCCCAGCGTCGTCTAGGGTAGGGGAGGGAATGGCCGGCAGGGAGGTAGCTCAGTTGGTAGAGCATGGCGTTTGCAACGCCAGGGTTGTGGGTTCGATTCCCACGGGGGGCCAGTATATATTTTTTTATAATAATGTATGCACTAACTGTAAGTCGCTCTGGATAAGAGCGTCTGCTAAATGACGTAAATGTAAATATTCCCTATACAGTGTACTACTTTTGACCAGAGCCCTATTGTCCCTGTGAGTGAATGGGCCCTGGTCAAAAGTATTGCACTATATAGGGAACAGGGTGCCATTTGGGACGCATGCTCAAGCTCTGTTCCTCTTCCTCCACAAAGCCCCTGATAGAACCCAGGCATGCAGAGCAGAGCAGAGAGACTGAGTGAGGAGCTGGTGTGTGTTGAGTTTAGGCTGTTGACACAGCTGGCTGTGCATGTTTGAAGTTATTAATATTTGGAGGACCTCTGGCCTGCTGAAGTTGTTGTGAGGAAGACTAACACAAACTGGTTGGAGCTTTGTTTGGCTCTCACTGTCAGTGGGTGTGTGTGAGTGAGTGATCCACATGCACACTCGTGTGTTGATGATAGGCCTGCATGCACGGACACATTCACTCACTCACAGGTCTTAACATGCGCAATTACACATACTCACGCAAACACAGTTGACACGCTTCACATACACTTTTCTTTGTGACGCACACACACTATCACACACATCTTGATGACATTAGGCGCTGTGTTCTTTCAGCACGAAGCATGTTTTCTGTGTAAAGTCAACTTGACATTGTACTTTTGAGAGGATGTTAGTCATCTTGCTCTCCTGCCTAGTCAGAGTTGGTGATGATGGTTCTTTGTATTTACTACAGGATGGATGTATGATGTGGCTACTTTCAATAACCTGCATTTTCTCTCTCTGTCTCTCTCTCCTTCCCTCCTCGCTCTCCCAGCCTCCTCTCCTCCATCACCCTCCCCCCTGCCTCAGAGATGAAGACACCAGAGACTTGCATCTCAGCGGAGAGCGAAGGAGAGAGAGGAGGAGAGAGAGGAGGAGAGAAGAATGAAAAGAAGGTGTGTTTCAACGTAGCCGGAGATGAACAGGAGGACTCAGGACACGACACCATCAGCAACAGAGACTCCTACAGGTAATGACCAAGAGAGGGATGGAGCGAAAGAGAATAGTCGGTAGCCAATTAGCTTGTTGGTGAATACTATTTCTCCCTCTGTTTTTCTTGTGACTGTAACAGCAACATAAAGGCTGCATCCCAAATGGCACCGATGAACTAACCTACAGATATTGTTGCACTCTCTTTGTCTAGGGGTCCTAGGCCTAGTTACATGGTCTGAAACCTGAGTGAATGTGTGCATTTATGTGCGAAATCAGCGTTTGAGGACCGTGTTGGAGACAGCACCTTACCGAGTTTAGGTCTAGCTCCGTCTTGACCTCTCCGTCTTGACCTCTATGTGTTCAGATGGTGACTCAAATAAATGTAAACAAAAGGCAACTACAAACAGGCACCCCAAACTAACAAAAGGCCTCATGGCCACCAAACCCACCAGCTGCCTCACGGCTCTCCAAACTGGCACTCTGACTGATCACCTTGATGTGCTTATCAAGCAGGCTCAGTACCTGGACAAGGTTGCTGCTGCCCCCTTGGGGAATGGAGTGTGGAAGTGTCACCTGGATAGTGTATTTGTCTATGTCCTAACCTTCCCCCACATATCATACCACATGTCCTAACCTTCCCTACTTTTGACCAGGGCCCATAGGGTATAGGGTGCCATTTGGGACAAAGCCAGGAAGATTGATAGTAACCAGTTTTGATTATTAGAGGGCAGTAATAGTCTATCTACTAGTTGCTGGAAAATGTTTTTCCCTGTGTCTCTCTTCAGTGACTGTAACAGCAACAGGAACTCCATAGCTTCCTTCACCAGTATCTGTAGCAGCCACTGCAGCTCCTATGTTCACTCTGATGAGATGGACTCAGGTAACTACTACAAGCACGCGCGTACACACACAGACTCTGGTAACCAGAACCCTGTAATCCAAATCAACCACACCACAGCATACAACTTGCACAACACACACCACATACATAAATTACATAACACACGTGGATGATTTACCCTGGCAATAGTTGTAATGTTTTCTATTAACAAAGTACACAGCAAATACCTCACCTGTCCACAGTAGTCATATAGAATAACACCACACCATTCACAATTAGGGTTGCAAAGGGAGGTTTACAAGTAAACTACCAGAATTTCGGTAACTTTCAAGGATTTTATGTAATTTATCTAGTGGCCCTTTTGGGTACTTACACACAACTTTATCTTCCATAATCATGTCAACAAAAGAACAAGCTTGAAACGACCTTCAACCAAGTTTGAACCCAGCTCAATGAACAGAACAGAACAGAGCAGAACAGAGCAGAACAGAGCAGAACAGAGCAGAACAGAGCAGAACAGAACAGAGCAGAGCAGAACAGAACAGAGCAGAACAGAACAGAGCAGAACAGAGACAGAGCAGAACAGAGCAGAACAGAGACAGAGCAGAACAGAGACAGAGCAGAACAGAGACAGAGCAGAACAGAGACAGAGCAGAGCAGAGCAGAGCAGAACAGAGACAGAGACAGAGACAGAGACAGAGACAGAGACAGAGACAGAGCAGAACAGAGACAGAGCAGAACAGAGCAGAGCAGAGCAGAGCAGAACAGAACAGAGCAGAATAGAGCAGAACAGAGCAGAGCAGAGCAGAACAGAACAGAACAGAACACACATCCTTTTCTTCCCTCTGTCCACAGTAGTCGTATACAATAATGCCACACATGATACGTACTATTCACTATACAGGACACATGTTCAAGGCCTACTTTAGACCGCACAATAATTGTTCCATCTTCCCTATTCAACCACAAGGTATAATAACACACATCTGACTGACAGGACCTGATTATAGCTTTGAATCTATGGGTTGCATCCCAAATGGCACCCTATTCCCTACATTTAGTGTAGGGAATTTAGAATCACTACTTTTGACCAGAGCCGCATTGTCCCTGGTCAAAAGTAGTGCACTATATAGGGAATAGGATGCCATTTGGGATGCGACCCATGTGAACGGAAAGCCTGTTGATTAGTCTGATTGGGTATGGCAGGCGTTTGGCTGTGTCAACCCACAGCTGTGTCAACCCTTATGAAAAAACCACATGAAATGTTCCAAAAACACGTTTTCACATGATTTCACATGTGAAATTTTGCGTGAATTCATGTGATTTTCCACATGTGAAATAATGTGTTTTTTCTGTAAGGGAAGTCAAATATCGATCCCTGTATCTGTCTGCTGCCTGCCAGAGAGCTATCACACACACACACACACACACACACACACACACACACACACACACACACTGTCATTGTGGTTTACAGGCCCTCACTTAGCAATTAGCATATAATGGCCATGAATTTAGCATGGAGGTGGTTTTGGCAGGATCTTTACAGCTGTGACCGAGATCTGACAGACAGATGGACACAAAGACAGGAGATTGGAGTGGACACAGAGCTGAGTGTGTGTGTCTGCATGCGTGCGCCCGAATATGTGCGTGTGTGTGTCTAATACTGACTGGTGATTATGAATGTTGTCCTATAGGAGATGAGATGCCTGCCAGTGTGTGGATCTCTCATGACAAGCAGAAGAAACTACACAGCTTTCTGGAGCATCTCTTCAGCCAGGTGGGTACTGAGCTGTATTACAAATCCCAGTGGCATCGTCCCATGGGGGTGGTACTGTTAAAAGACTACAGATTATGGACACAAGGAAGAGGTATAACATTTCAAATTGTGAAGTAAATAAAATCAGTGGGCATTGGACAACAAGTGGGGCCAATGTCGTATAGTACAATAATACATTTGCCTCCCAAATTGCACGCTATGGACCCTGGTCATAAGTAGTACGCTATATAAGGAATAGGTTTCCTTTTCGGACACAGATTCATTGTACTGTATGACAACGGCCCCACTCGTTGCCCACTGGAATTATTTTAATTCAAATAATTCTGCCATTGTAAAAGCAACGTCCTCCTCCTTCCCTGACTTCCTAGAAATCCATATGGGTATGAGATGTTGTTTTGGTTCCTTAGATTTCATGTTTGTGGTTTCCAGGGAGATTTATGTTTTTTCCGTCTGACCTATGACCTCTTTTGATTTACTGTCACATGTCTGACAGGCCGACCCACCCAACCACTGGTCTACAAATATCAGGGTAGCCTAATCTTGACCCCTAACCTCTCTCACACTCTGGGAAACGGGAGTGTAACAAGCATGATAGCATGGCCCCTTTGACACACACACACACACACACACACACATACACGTGCACACTCTCCCCACCACACACAAACACTCCTGGGAGACATTTCCACTGTGTTGAAAAAGCCTGTTTAACGAGGCTGTCTCCATCCATGGGCAGTAAAAGTACAGAATGGGGTCCGCTGCTGCCTCGGAACTTTCCGCCCCGCTCCTTTCCTTTCCTGCCGTTCGTTTGTTTTATTGTAGGCCAGCTTCCCGGGCTTTGTTTATACACGACAGATGAGATGTGTTCTGTTAGCAGGGGTTAGGGGTGTATGTTTGTGTATGAGCGGCAGAGCTGTTCCAGTTCTTTCTTCATGATTTGACGGCAGTTAAATTCATGCAATGGAATTTAATTATGGACACAGTGATTACACAAACACACACACCACGGTCTTCCCTTATCACTTAAGTGCACACAGCAGAAAATAAAACCGTAGTTTTCATCTTTGAGATACGTCTAGTTGTTTTATTTTTATATTCTTCATAAGAGTGACACAGAGAGATCATCCAGCATATTGAATATATTATAGAGAGATCATCAGACATATCGGATACATCAAAAGACACCCCACCCCCTCTCCCAAATAGTATTTTGTCCTCCCATCTCCCATAGAAAGACTGTATGTGCAGTACAGTACAAGTGTAGTCTCTCTAGACAGATTGGTTGCCTCCCTCAATGTTCCAATGTTTCCGGCTTAACACCTCTGAAGAAGTTCCAGTGTCAGTTGGGATAGAGTGGATGAGTCGAAAATGGGAAGCGCGTCACCGGAGACGTCACTGCTGTATCCACTTGTTGCCCTAGATAAACATGAGCACAATTCCTGACTGCATTTTAAGTTGTCTGTCCAAAGAGGACCATTTTGAAATGTCTGAGAGAATCCGACATTCTTCCCAGACCTGGTGCCGTAGCTCCAAACATTGATCCAAGTGTATAAGTGCAGTACAGTATTTCAGTACAGTGTTTCAGTACAATGTTTCCTCTTGCACAAAGAAAGAAAACAATTTCATGACCTTTCATTTCATTCTGGAATCTCCATGACGATCATCGAACAACAATCATCTGACTGGGAGGTTAAAGTTCAGTCTGTGTCTGACAGACAGACAGAGTCTGGTTCTGAGTCTGTCACAGACTGTGACAGGAGAAATGACCAGTGGGTCTGCGTTTCCAGCCTTTTTATTACAGGGGCAGAAGTATGGGTAGAGTTTCTCAGTGAAGGTGCAGCCAGTGAAAGTGTACATATGACAAGGAGATCTGTCCTCACTTGTAAACCAGGAGACCTGTCCCCCCGCATCATAAAAGGAGACCTGTCCCCCCTCATTATCCACAAATACCCCCACCTTCTGGGGTGTCTTACTTAGGGAGAGGTGGACAATTGACCTTGAGATAGCCTGGTACTCATTTCTAGACCTCAGCCCCACAGTCCAGACTCCATTTTCCCGGCTAAATGGAGCTTTACTTGTCCTGTCGATGGACTCTCTGGCCACTCCTAACTGCCACTTTGTCTTATTCCTGACTAGCACCTCATAATAGAATCTCCCTGAGGAGAAGCCCTCTTTTCCAAGGACACAAGTAGCATTACCAAACCTCCCTGGGTAGTCATAAACATTCATTTTTTTGCTTCCATGCTCCACTTGTTTACCATCCTTAGAGATGGTAAAATTTGGATGTGCTGTTTTAGGGTCTAGGGTCACGTCCACTTCAAACTGCTGCATACTCTTCAGCTCAGCATCACGCAACGTCTTCAGTTTGATCAGTTTCTTCTGCAGTTGGGACACAGGTCTCACAGTCTTCTCCATCAGCTCTCTCTGAGACACAGCTCTCTTAATCTCCCCCTCACACACCTGGCTATAGACACTGATCTTAGACCAGTCATTGGTGGGCAGAAGGCTGCGTAGGGCATGGAAGCTCTGGAGGAAGTGGAGGTGTTCCTCAGTGCATGACAGCTGCTTCAGCTCAGTGCTTCCCGTCGGTAGCACAGTGATTTCCTGCTCCAGCTCTTTAATGAACCCTTCACCCTGCCTCTCTGCTGCTTTCTGCTTCCCCTCAATCACCTCAATGAGCTGGGCATGACTTCCCTTAATGACGTCCATCAGATCAGTGAAGACCTGCATCTGCACGCTGTCTTCTATCTCTTTCTCTGCGTCTCTCTTGCTCTACTGAGTCGTTAATCTCCTGAACCTTCTGCTGTCGCTCCTGGATCATCTGCTGCACCTGTGCCTCCGTCTTCCCCAGCTGATCCTTCCTCTCCCCATACTCTTCCTCTAGAGGGACGATGTGGTGACTCTTGTGGTCTACCTCGGTGCAGAACTGGCACACACACGTCTGGTCAGTCCTACAGCTCCAGGTGTCTGTCATGCTTCTTGCACATCCTGTCTTCCAGGTTCTGCATGGGGTCGATCAGCTTGTGTCTCTTTAAGGCTGCGGCTATCTGATGAGGCTGCAGGTGAGTTTCACATTAAGGGGTCAGACACACCAGGCAGGATTTCAGAGCCTTGAGCTTCGTCCCAGTGCAGACGTCACAGGGCACTTCTCCTGGCTCAGCAACTTTTACTTGAACTGCCTGCCTGAACTGAGCAGTCATCTCAGAAATGAAAGTATTGACCAAGAGGTCTGGTCTCCTACCAAAATCTGTTTTACACAGTGGACACTGGCACAGTCCAGTGCTATTACATTTGACATTTTAGTCATTTAGCAGACGCTCTTATCCAGAGCGACTTACAGTTAGTGAGTGCATACATGTTTTTTATTGTTTTGTTTTTTCATACTGGCCCCCCGTGGGAATCGAACCCACAACCCTGGCGTTGCAAGCGCCATGCTCTACCAACTGAGCTACACAGGGCTATCTCAGTATTGATTGCAAAGAGACAGTCTGTCAAATAGTAACACATTTTTATTTTATTCACCTTTTTGTAACACAAGTAAATGGTTTAAATTCCCCAAAATACGTTTTGTTTAATTTTTTATCACACATTTATAGTCAAATTTGATGTTTCAAAATAAATGTTTTTGGATGATTTACACGTTTTGAACAGATATTTTCATACATTTTATCGATAGTCACTTTCGTCTGTTATTCATTCAAAGTGTTGTGTTTCTGTGATACTGAAAAATTGCCGATTGAGCTAATCTGACATACAGTACCTGTACGGCCTAAGATGGCCACTGATATGGGCGATATACACTGCTCAAAAAAATAAAGGGAACACTAAAATAACACATCCTAGATCTGAATGAATGAATTAATCTTATTAAATACTTTTTTCTTTACATAGTTGAATGTGCTGACAACAAAATCACACAAAAATTATCAATGGAAATCAAATTTATCAACCCATGGAGGTCTGGATTTGGAGTCACCCTCAAAATTAAAGTGGAAAACCACACTACAGGCTGATCCAACTTTGATGTAATGTCCTTAAAACAAGTCAAAATGAGGCTCAGTAGTGTGTGTAGCCTCCACGTGCCTGTATGACCTCCCTACAACACCTGGGCATGCTCCTGATGAGGTGGCGGATGGTCTCCTGAGGGATGTACAAGTGTGTACATTACTGTATACTTGGATATCGTTTTTCAATGGAAAAGTTCAAAAATAGCTGGACGGGGTCTATAAAGTTGTCAAGCAGGTTTACACATTCAATTCAATCCAGTAGATTACGGAAGGGCAATTCTTGTACAGTTAAACATTATGCCATAGTGACACCATTCCTTCTTGATACCAAGCTCCAATCATGGAGACTTTGTCTAGGTAAATCTTTCTGCCACCTCACCTGTGCGTGCTGGTGTTAACTCTTCTGTTCTCTGATTAATAAGAGACCCTCAGGAATAGGAGACAGTGTTGTTGTGTGTCCAGAGATTTCTTAAGAGCAGGTGAGAGTTTGTCTCCGTGTCGGATGATGTCTTTTCACTTCAGTTTCATTTCAGCAAAATGACATGTTAACATGCCTCTCCTTCCTGTTGTGCTAAACCGGTCCAGACAGTTTTTCCCTCATATATAATTATATGGTATTTCTATTGTCAGGTCACATGCATCAGCACATAGAGGAGGGGCTTGGTAAGGTCGGGTGTCATTTTGCTCAAATTAAACTTAAGAGGTAAAATTAACATATCAGTCAGTAATGTCTATCCAAGACTATCTGCTAAATTCCCCTGATTCAAGCCTTCAATTATGGAAAATACATTTAAATGCACCCAGCCAGCCATTTCACAGAAGGTATAATAGTAATAGTAATATATGCAAAACACAGACTAAACAAGCAAACCAACCTCAGACCGACTGGACACACCCCAATAATGCCATACATTCTCGACAGTTCTGGCACGCCATTCAGGGAACGCAACATTTCTAAGTTTGACATTAATTAAAATGAAATTCCATGAATTTAACTGCCATCAAATCATGAAGAAAGAACTGGAAAAGCGCCATTACTCATACACAAGCAAACACCCCTAACACCCTGCTAACAGAACAAATATCATCTATTGGGTCTCATATGTAGTGTATATTTCACTCTCTGTCTGTCTCTGTCTCTGTCTCTGTCTCTCTCTCTCTCTCTCTCTCTCTCTCTCTCTCTCTCTCTTTCTCTTTCTCTCTCTCTCTCTCTCTCTCTCTCTCTCTCTCTCTCTCTCTCTCTCTCTCTCTCTCTCTCTCTCTCTCTCTCTCTCTCTCTCTCTCTCTCTCTCTCTCTCTCTCTCTCTCTCTCTCTCTCTCTCTCTCTCTCTCTCTTTGTCTTTCTCTCTGTTTCTCTTCAGGTGGAGTCCATCACCAGTCTGCTGAAGGGAGCGGTGGTGGCCAAGGCCTTTGAACAGACCAAGTGTTTCACGCCTGGACGAGGACTACAAGGTAAAGACGGAGGGTTTGTCTTTCAGTGTGCACCCTGTTAACTTTGTAGTGCACTACTTTTGACGAGGACTGCACGGTAAAGACGGAGGGTTGTCTCTTACATACAGCCGGGTCATACTGTCACTACTTAGCCTATGAATCTGTGAGATTTGGATGCACAACAGTTTTCAGAACCAAATAGGCCAGACCCTAGCCTACTGTAACAAGATGGGTTTGGTCGACGGAAGAAATCCAGAAAAAAAAAAAACTCACTGGGGAAGTTTGCCTTTCAATGGGAGGAAAAACTCCATCCTTTCTTCTCCTCCCTCCATCCCCTCCCTCTCCACATGCATCCCTTTCTCTGGCATGGTGGTATATTGATTTTTTTCTCCTCCCTTTTCCTGTAAGGGCTGTTTTTGTACGGTTTTGCAGTGTTTTTGTAGTGTTTTTAGCTGGGGTGTAGCTGTGTTTATTAGGGCTTGCTCGGGTGCACAGTGGACCTTGGAGAAGTAAGATAACATTGGAGAGACTCCAGACCCAGAATCCATCCATCCCTCCATCCCTCCCTCCATTGCTCCTTCTCTCTAAAGAAAGAAAGAGTTTGAGAGGAAACAGGACCTGCTCAGAAAACACTGCAGCCTCCCTCGCAGGGCTGCTGCTTCCTGTGTGTGTATGTGTGTGTGTGTGTGTGTGTGTGTGTGTGTGCGCAGGCTTGCATGCATGCCCTCCACCCTCCATCCCTCCCTCCATCCCTCTGTTCATCTCTCCTATAACAATCCCTCTGTGCCCTCCTCTTTCGCTCTCTCCCTCCCTCCATCCTTCCCTTCTCTCTGTTCCTCTCCAATCCCTCTGTACCCTTCCCTTCTCTCTGTGCCTCTCCTATCCCTCTGTACCCTTCCCTTCTCTCTGTACCTCTTCTATCCGTCTGTACCCTGCCCTTCTCTCTGTTCCTCTCCTAACCCTCTGTACCCTGCCCTTCTCTCTGTTCCTCTCCTAACCCTCTGTACCCTGCCCTTCTCTCTGTACCTCTCCTATCCCTCTGTACCCTTCCCTCCTCTCTGTACCTCTTCTATCCGCCTGTACCCTGCCCTTCTCTCTGTTCCTCTCCTAACCCTCTGTACCCTTCCCTTCTCTCTGTACCTCTTCTATCCGTCTGTACCCTGCCCTTCTCTCTGTTCCTCTCCTAACCCTCTGTACCCTGCCCTTCTCTCTGTTCCTCTCCTAACCCTCTGTACCCTGCCCTTCTCTCTGTTCCTCTCCAATCCCTCTGTACCCTTCCCTTCTCTCTGTACCTCTTCTATCCCTCTGTACCCTGCCCTTCTCTCTGTTCCTCTCCTATCCCTCTGTACCCTGCCCTTCTCTCTGTACCTCTTCTATCCGTCTGTACCCTGCCCTTCTCTCTGTTCCTCTCCTATCCCTCTGTACCCTTCCCTTCTCTCTGTTCCTCTCCTAACCCCCTGTACCATTCCCTTCTCTCTGTTCCTCTCCTAACCCTCTGTACCCTTCCCTTCTCTCTGTTCCTCTCCTATCCCTCTGTACCCTGCCCTTCTCTCTATGCAACACCTTATATCTGGAAACCGTGCCACTGGCCTGCTGCTTACTGCAATTCCGCCCCAGCTCTAGTAGAGTACTGCTTATCACCCAACAGTGAAGATGACACCATACAGACCTACTGTACCTATATAATAGCCACAGTTGTCAGATCACATCATAACAATATACTGTTAAGTAAAATTTTTGGGGCTCAGTTTCTGCTTGTTTTGACTTTACCTTGTGTGGGTCCCAAATGGTACCCTATTCCCTATATAATGAACTACTTCTGGCCAGGGCCCTATATAGGGAATAGGGTGCCATTTGTGACGCATAACTTTTCTTGGCCTGAAACATTAAACAGCTTCTGTCAATTCTTTTGTTTTATCTCATTGTGTAGGAAGGTTTTCTGTTCTGGCCGAAGAACTTTACTCTCAGATAAAAATTGAATCTGGACAGGAAATGTAGCTGGAACAAAAGTTGCTATATTTAACCCTATCAGTTTCCTGGAGTGACAATAAACCACTATAGTTTTCATATTCTGGCTATGAATCATGAATCTCCATTGCTGAGTCGGGACATTCTAGAGATTAGATGGTGTACAGTTGTTTTCATGAAAAGGAGGAAAATCTATTGTTTCTGTATAAATGTCATGGCCAAGGTTTCTAAAGGTTAGGTTTTGTGGGTTTCAAAGGCTACGTCCCAAATGGCAGGCTATTCCCTGTGTAGTGCACTACTTTTGACTAGAAATGTTGTCAGAGGTAGTGCATTTGTAAAGGGAATAGGGTGCCATTTGGGACACAAATAATGACTGTAGTGAATAATAAATTGAATTGAATCAGTCTGGCATAGCCCCAACCTGTGTGGTGGCCTGGGGCTATATGTATCAAGCGTTTCAGAGTAGGAGTGCTGATCTAGGAACAGTCCCCCCATCCATATAATGTTATTCATTGTTATCTAAAAGGCAAGACTGATCCTAAATCAGCACTCCTTCTCTGAGACATTGGATACATCTGGCCCTGATCTGTAGGTTATACCCCTCTACCACTCTCTCCTAAAAAGTTGGTTGTCTTTGTGTGTCTTTGAGGATATTTTATTAGACTTGGTGTGTGTGTGTGTGTGTGTGGGGGGGGTGGTTAGGTCCCCTATGTGTGTTTAGATATCAGAACCCTCCAAACACTTTGCACATTTCACGTTACATCTCTCTCCTCTGATCTGTGTCTCTCGCACCATGTGAGCACAGATGCATTTGATCTAGGAGGAGTGTGTGTGCGTGCGTGTGTGTGTGTGTGTCTGTGTGTGTGTGTTATGTTGATCCGATGAAGCGTATCGCCGGCGTAGTGTGTGTTGATAACACAGTAAATGGCAGAGCATTCCTCCTTCCTAGAGAAAAGAAACACAAACGCACACACCAAACACACTCACAGCCCCACACACTACACACACAAGGGAGACCAAATCCCTAAATGCCCTACAAGCCTCTAGTTCACCACCATCCTGTTATCACAGATTCAACCTCCCGTCTCTCTCCAAAATAAACACTATATCTAACCCCTCTGTGTGTGTGTGTGTGTGTGTGTGTCTCAGTGTTTACACCCTAGATTGATCTGCTGCCCCCCCCTCTCAATTCAATTTCACCTCAATTTAAGGGGATTTATTGGCATGGGAAAAATATGTTTACATTGCCAAAGCAATGTCTCTCTCTCTCTCTCTCTCACTATCCTAATAAAGACTGTCTGTGTGTGAAGCACGGCTAGGACGTTTGAAGAGTAAAATGATGAGATCTGTCTGAAACTCTTTCCTCTCCTCCCTTCACCCCTCTCTTCTTTCTGATGAATAATGCAGGATGTGTTTGGCTACTCATTCTCCATTCCTCTTGTCTCCCTGTGTCTCCCAGGCTTTGAAGGACTATAAAGCCTCTCATGTTGTGTCTGGCCACCTAGCTTAGAGTCACATGAGGGATAAAATGGGGACGTGGGCAGTGTATCCCAAATAATGAGTTGACTAGTTACTTCTGCGTGGTGGCCTAAGGCTAGTTAAGAATATGTTTTTTGTTTAGTAGGTGGATCACAAGAAAGTATTTCAGTTTAGTGGCAGCAAACCCATGCCCTCAAGGCAACAGACTATGATTTTGGACAGTAAAGTAACATGTCTTAAAAAATCTCTCCTCTCCTATCATTCCTTGATCCCTCACTTCTTTCTTCTAAATGATGCGGGATACGGATTTATCTGTTTGGCTACTCATCCTCTATGTCCAGGGGATCTGCATTATAACCAGAACATGATACAAATAAGAATTCCTTACTTAAGGACACTTCAACTAGGCTCTGAATAAAGGTGTCCTACGCTGAAACATAAGCCTGTCGGTTTGTCCTGGAAATAAGCTCAAATCTATGCAGACACCAAGTGCTCCTTTTGTTTTTATTTTATTTGCCTGGATAGTCACCTGTTGGAAGTGTCCTGGGGTAAGGAATGTTTTTTGGATTATCAAGTCCCTCAGTCAAGAACCTGATTCCCTATTTGATCAAGCTGGGCTGAAGCGTGTTTGAGTACCCTTCCGTTCTCTGATTATAACATGTTGGTGTGTTGTGTCTGTCAGAGTTCCAGCAGGAGATGGATCCTAGGGTTAACTGTACCAAGAAGCTCCGTGTCCACATCAAGCAGGACCCATGGAACCTCCCCAGCAGTGTACAGGCCCTCACACACACCATCGCCAAGTTCGTAGAAGGTAAGATGCACACTCTGAGACCTTGAAAAAGCCTCTGTAATGAGTATGTCTCCATCTGCAGTAAAAGTCCACAGAGGTACTGTCAGATGAACCGATGTGGATGTGGTGGAGGAGTCAGGCGCAGGACACAGAGGCTTCGTCCAACAGACTTTACTAGTCAAAAGTGCAAAAATACAATACACGGCCTCGAAACAAACAGAGGCGAGTGAATACGTAAACCATGCGTAAACACTAAACAAACAAACAGAGCGTCAACACGCAGCTCCGAAATACAGGCAGACAACAACACACAATCTAACCAATACAAAACCGGGAACTTATAGGACACGTAATCAGAACACAAACAGACACAGGTGTACAAGACAGACCAAAGCAATCACACCACGAAACATTCAACGGTGGCAGCTAGTACTCCGGGGACGGCGAACGCCGAAGCCTGCCCGAACCAGGAGGAGGAGCAGTCTCGGCCGAAACCGTGACAGTACCCCCCCCTTGACGTGCGCCGACCCCGGCCTCGGGGATGGCCAGGAGGACGCGGACCCGGGCGCGTGGGATGCCCACGGTGGAACTCAGTCAGGAGGGATGGATCTAGGATGTCCCTCCTAGGCACCCAGCACCGTTCCTCCGGACCGTACCCCTCCCACTCCACGAGATACTGGAGACCACTCATCCGGCGCCTCGAGTCCAAGATGGTCCGGACCCTGTACGCCGGGGCCCCCTCGATGTCCAAAGGGGGCGGAGGGGTCTCTCCTATCTCATCTTCTTGGAGTGGGCCAGCTACCACCGGCCTGAGAAGAGACACATGGAACGAGGGGTTAATATTCTTGTACTCAATAGGCAGTTGTAACCTGTAACACACCTCGTTCAATCTTCTCAGGACTTTAAAGGGCCCCACAAACCGCCGACCCAGCTTCCGGCAGGGCAGGCGGAGGGGCAGGTTTCGAGTCGAGAGCCAGACTCGATCTCCCGGTGCGTACACCGGTCCCTCACTGCGGTGGCGATCGGCGCTCGCCTTTTGTTGACGGATGGCCCGCTGCAGATGGACATGGGCAGCGTCCCACGTCTCCTCCGAGCGCCCGAATCCACTCGTCCATCGCAGGGGCCTCGATCTGGCTCCTGCCACGGTGCCAGGACCGGCTGATACCCCTAAAACACACTGGAAAGGTGTTAAATTGGTGGAGGAGTGGCGGAGAGAGTTCTGGGCCATCTCTGCCCAGGGGATATACCTAGACCACTCCTCCGGCCGGTCCCGGCAATAGGACCTCGAAACCTACCCACATCCTGGTTGACTCGTTCAACCTGCCCATTGCTCTCTGGGTGGTACCCGAGGTAAGGCTCACCGAGACCCCCTAAGCGTTCCATGAACGCCCCCAGACTCTGGAGGTGAACTGGGGACCTCGGTCAGACACAATATCCTCGGGGACCCCATAGTGCCGGGAACACGTGGGTAAATAGGGCCTCGGCGGTCTGTAGGGCAGTAGGGAGACCCGGCATTGGGAGGAGACGACAGGCCTTGGAGAACCGATCCACAACGACCAAAATGGTGGTATTCACCTGGGAAGGGGGTAGGTCGGTTACAAAATCCACCGAGAGGTGGGACCATGGTCATTGTGGAACGGGCAGGGGATGTAACTTACCCTGGGCAAATGTCTAGGCGCCTTACACTGGGCGCACACCGAGCAGGAGGAGACATAAAACCCTCACATCCTTAGCTAACGTTGGCCACCAGTATTTCACGCTAAGGCAGTGCACTGTCCGGCCAATACCTGGATGTCCAGAGGAGGGTGATGTATGAGCCCAATAAATAAGACGATCACGAACCTCGAGCGGAACGTACGTCCGCCCCACAGGACACTCGGGGAGTAGGGTCGGTACGCAGTGCCCGCGCCGATTTCCGCATCGACCTCCCATACCACCGGAGCCACCAGACAAGACTCCGGCAGTATGGAAGTAGGCTCAATTTGCCCTCTCCTCTGTGTCATACCGCCGGGACAGGGGCGTCTGCCTTACCGTTCTGGGACCCTGGGATGTATGTGATCTTAAAAACAAACCGGGTCAGGAACATGTTCCACCTAGCCTGACGAGGGTTCAATCTCCTAGCTGCCCGGATGTACTCCAGGTTACGGTGATCAGTCAGAATGAGGAAAGGGTGTTGAGCCCCCTCAAGCCAATGCCTCCACACCTTTAGGGCCTGGACTACAGCTAACAGCTCCCTGTCCCCAACGTCACAATTGCGCTCCGCCCGAGCTGAGCTTCTTGGAGTAGAACGCACAGGGCGGAGCTTAGGTGCGTGCCGGACCGTTGTGACAGGACTGCCCCAATACCGGTCTCGGACGCGTCTACCTCTACTTGGAATGGTAAAGAGGGATCCGATGCGCCAGCACCGGGGCCGAGGTGAACAGGTTCTTCAGTTTGACAAATGCCCTGTCCGCCTCAGCTGACCACTGCAACGAACCGGACCCCCCTTTAGCAGGGACGTAATGGGAGCTGCAACCTGTCCAAAGCCCCGGATAAACCTCCGGTAGTAATTAGCAAAACCCAAGAACTGCTGCACCTCTTTTACAGTGGTTGGAGTTTGCCAATTACGCACGGCCGACACACGGTCTACCTCTATCTCCACACCAGACGCGGACAACCGATAACCCAAAAAGGAGACGGACTCCTGGAAGAACAGGCATTTCTCTGCCTTGACATACAAGTCATGCTCCAACAGTCTTCTCAACACTCGGCGCACCAGGGCTACATGCTCAGCTCGTGTAGAAGAGTACACTAGGATGTCGTCGATGTACACTACCACACCCTGCCCATGCATGTCCCGGAAAATCTCGTCAACAAAGGATTGGAAGACTGAAGGAGCATTCATTAACCCGTATGGCATGACGAGATACTGCGTAATGACCCGAGGTGGTGCTAAATGCCGTTTTCCATTCATCCCCCCTCCCTAATGCGCACCAGATTGTACGCGCTCCTGAGATCCAACTTTGTGAAGAACTGCGCTCCGCGTAATGATTCTGTCATAGTCGCAATCAGTGGAAGAGGGTAACTGTACTTAACCGTGATCTGATTGAGACTACGGTAATCAATACACGGGCGCAAACCCCCGTCCTTCTTCTTCACAAAGAAGAAACTTGAGGAAACCGGGGAAGTGGAGGACCGTATGTATCCCTGTGCCAAGGACTCGGCTATGTAAGTCTCCATAGCCGCAGTCTCCTCTTGAGACAGGGGATACACACGGCTCCGCGGAAGTGCCGCTCCTGTTTGGACCCCAACGGCCGGCTGTCTAGGGCGTGGACAGGAAAGGGGGCTTCTACCGGCCGAAGGGGAATTCCTAACCTATAACAAAATGTCTGATCAATAAAATTCCCAGCTGCGCCTGAATCTACTAGCGCCTTATGCTGGGAATGAGGTGCCACCTGTGGAAATCTCACAGGAATACTCATGTGACCAACAGAGAGCTCTGGGTAAGTGGGGCGCCTACTCACCTGAAATGACTCCCCAGTGCGTGACCTGTTGTCCCCTCTCCCAGGAGACCCTCCCCAGCACCTGGCCGCGGTGTGTCCTCCACGGCCACAGTTGGTGCAGGGGATGGCCCCCCTCGGGTTCTCTCTCCTCCTCTCTCTAGCGCCAGCAACCCCGAGCTCCATGGGAATCGGCTCGGAGGTGCTGGAGGGTGGAATGGACGACCCCCACTCGGGATGTCCGCGGGTAGCCAGCAGGGTGTCGAGACGGATGGAGATGTCCACCAACTGGTCGAAGGATAGGTTGGTGTCCCTGCAGGCCAGCTCACGACGAACGTCCTCTCGTAGGCTACACCGGTAATGGTCGATGAGGGCCCTCTCATTCCACCCCGCATCCGCCGCTAGAGTCCGGAACTCCAGGGCGAACTCCTGTGCGCTCCTCTTCCACTGTCGGAGGTGGAACAGACGCTCCCCCGCCACCTTTCCCTCAGGTGGGTGATCGAAGACAGCCCTGAAGCGGCGGGAGAACTCCGCGTAGGTGATGGTAGCGGCGTCTATTCCCTCCATTCGGCGTTGGCCCACTCCAACGCCTTGCCGGATAGACAGGAGATGAGGGCGGAGACGCCTCGTATCCCGAGGGCGCTGGGTGTAGGGTAGCCAGGTAAAGTTCCACCTGCAGGAGGAACCCCCTGACACCCGGCTGCAGAACCGTCATATGCCCTCGGGAGCGAGAGCCGAATGCCCCTGGGTTCCGGTGCTGAGAGAGGAGGACTGGCCGTTGGTGATGGGATGGTGTAAGAAGACGTGGGCACCTCCCCAGTAACCAACCGGCGCAGAGTGTTGGACACCTCGTCCATGGCGGACCCAAGTTGCCGGATCATGGTGTCCTGATAGCTGATCCGTTCCTCCAGCGACTTGGGTGTCGCAGCTGCTCCTGCTGACTCCATGGTTGGTGTGTTGTTCTGTCAGAAATAACCGATGTGGATGTGGTGGAGGAGTCAGGCGCAGGACACAGAGGCTTCGTCCAACAGACTTTACTAGTCAAAAGTGCAAAAATACAATACACGGCCTCGAAACAAACAGAGGCGAGTGAATACGTAAACCATGCGTAAACACTAAACAAACAAACAGAGCGTCAACACGCAGCTCCGAAATACAGGCAGACAACAACACACAATCTAACCAATGCAAAACCGGGAACTTATAGGACACGTAATTAGAACACAAACAGACACAGGTGTACAAGACAGACCAAAGCAATCACACCACGAAACATTCAACGGTGGCAGCTAGTACTCCGGGGACGGCGAACGCCGAAGCCTGCCCGAACCAGGAGGAGGAGCAGTCTCGGCCGAAACCGTGACAGGTACAAACTCGAAGCAGTGTACCATACAGTACACACAGAACATTGGACACAAAGGCCTTCATCCATACATTAGCCAAGTTGGAAGGTTAGTGCTGAATATGGTGCACACACACCAGATACAACAAAACTCAGAACACCACACCAGATACAACAAAACTCAGAACACCACACCAGATACAACAAAACTCAGAACACCACACCAGATACAACAAAACTCAGAACACCACACCAGATACAACAAAACTCAGAACACCACACCAGATACAACAAAACTCAGAACACCACACCAGATACAACAAAACTCAGAACACCACACCAGATACAACAAAACTCAGAACACCACACCAGATACAACAAAACTCAGAACACCACACCAGATACAACAAAACTCAGAACACCACACCAGATACAACAAAACTCAGAACACCACACCAGATACAACAAAACTCAGAACACCACACAAGATACAACAAAACTCAGAACACCACACCAGATACAACAAAACTCGGAATACCACACCAGATACAACAAAACTCGGAACACCACACCAGATACAACAAACTCAGAACACCATACTTTGGGCAACAAAACTCAGTACACCGCACCAGCTACATCAAAACTCAGAACACCACATCTTGGACAACAAAAGCACTACACACTTGATTTACTACACACAAAACTGGAGGTAGTTCTGTCTGGCCTGAAACCAAAGCAACTCTGGCCTACACACAGAACAGTTGCATAAATATAAAGGTCATAACAGTTTGAGATGAAACCACTAAAACTGAGTTATAGAGCAGAAGCCTTTCCCTGGTTAGTCCTTAGCACCCCAAATGCAGTGTCAGTAAGTATGCATACCCCTTGACTTATTCCACATTTTGTTGTTACAGCCTGAATTCAAAATATAATCAATATTTTGTATTTCTCACCCATCTACAAACAATAACCCATAATGACAAAGTGAAAACATGTTTTTAGAAATGTTTGCACATTTATTGAAAATGAAACACAGAAATATTCATTTACATAAGTATTCACACCCCTGAGTCAATACATGTTAGAATCACTTTTGGCAGTGATTATAGTTGTGAGTCTTTCTGGGTAAGTCTGTAAGAGCTTTCCCCACCTGGATTGTACAATATTTGCCCATTATTCTTTTCAAAATTCTTCAAGCGCTGTCAAATTGGTTGTTTATTTTTATTTTTTTATTTTTACCTTTATTTAACTAGGCAAGTCAGTTAAGAACAAATTCTTATTTACAATGACGGCCTACACCGGCCAAACCCGGACGACGCTGGGCCAATTGTGCGCCGCCTTATGGGACTCCCAATCACGGCCGGTTGTGATACAGCCTGGAATCGAACCAGGGAGTCTAGTGACGCCTCAAGCACTGAGATGCAGTGCCTTAGACCACTGCGCCACTCGGGAGCCCGAGTGATCATTGATAGACAACCATTTTCAAGTCTTGCCATAGATTTTCAAGCAGATTTAAGTCAAAACTGTAACTCGGCCACTCAGGAACATTTACTGTCTTCTTGGTAAGCAACTCCAGTGTAGATTTTTCCTTGTGTTTTAGGTTATTGTCCTGCTGAAAGTTGAATTCATCTCCCAGTGTCTGGTGGAAAGCAGACTGAACCAGGTTTTCCTCTAGGATTTTGCCTGTGCTTAGCTCCATTCCGTTTATTTTTTATCCTGAAAAACTCCCCAGTCCTTAACGATTACAAGCATATCCATAACATGATGCAGCCACCACTATGCTTGAACATATGGATTTGCCCCAAACATAAGAATTTGTATTCAGGACAAAAAGTGAATTGCTTTGCCACATTACTTTAGTGCCTTGTTGCAAACAGGATGCATGTTTTTGAATATTCTTATTCTGTACATGCTTCCTTTTTTCCACTCTGTCAATTAGGTTAGTATTGTGGAGGAACTACAATGTTGTGATCCATCCTTAGTTTTCTATCACAGCCATTAAAGTCATCATTGGCCTCATGGTGAAATCATGTTAAACACAATTATTGCACACAGAGGGAGTCCATGCAATTTATGTAACTTGTTAAGTACATTTTAACTTAACTAGGCTTGCCGTAACAAAGGGGTTGAATACTTATTGACTCAAGACATTTCAGCTTTTCATTTTTAATTAATTTGTTTAAAAAAATGTAATAATAATTTGACTTTGACATGATGTGGTATTGTGTGTAGGCCAGTGACCAATTATAAAAAAAATTGTCAGGCTGTAACACAACAAAATATGGAAAATGTCAAGGGGTGTGAATACTTTCTGAAGGCACTGTATATTAATCCAACATCCTGACACTATTTATTTATGTTGGAGTGTGTGTGTTTTGTGTGAATTAAGTGCGCATGTTTGTGCCTTAATCCCTGATCAGATGACTTTGTGTGTGACTTAGTGTGTGTGTGTGTGTGTGTGTGTGTGTGTGTGTGTGACTTTGTGTGACTTTGTGTGTGTGAGAGGAGAGTAGAAATAAGCAGTGTAATAGCATACTACAGCTTGGCTTGTTTACAATAGCCTAACCTCTCATGGTGATTTTCTCACCTCTCATGGTGCCAAGGTTTTTACTGTTCCATTAATACCACTGGGGCTTTGATATGACTATAAACACACACAGATTCATGTTATCTTTGTGGTTCAGTTATGATGTTAAGTCTCTACTATCTAGAAATAATGGGGTGGTTGGTGGGAGCCATCCTATCAGGTTTTATGGGTCAGAAGAACCAAAGTATCAGGAAGTCTCCATGGGAGTCTAACCTTGGTTTGTCCTTCACTATTTCAGAGGTGAAGACACGACTGCTCTTGGTCCTACTGCAGTACACAGGTTGGTTTTCCTCTCCTCTTAAATGCCTTGGATGTAAAAACAATGTACAGTTTATAGGGATAGACACACACACACACACACACACACACACACCACAGTATCCTCAATACACACATCTACAATGAAACAGAAGAGTGAAAGTGAATTATAGGGACTAAACTACAGAACATCCACATAGCTCTCTCTCTACACAGTAATTATGACACTAGCTAAGTCCTCCTAAAATTCCTACAGGATTTTTTTGGGGTCTTGACAAAGTCCCTCATGATCCCATTACAGCACCCTTAACAACACAGAATATCTCCCTATTTCTCAAGGTTATGGAGTGAACAGAAAATAATGTGGAGTGTAGGAAGCACATTATGAATTCTATTGGAGATTTCTGAACCCATTTTAAAATGAGTGGATTGCTTAACTTCTCCTTGCAGGCTATTTTTCAGGATATTATGGCGCCAGGCAATTATCTTCAGCTCGAGACCCACCTGTCTTTTGACTCCATGTATTTCAGATTCATGTTTAATGCCCAACTGACTTGAACGTTGATCACAATTGAACATTGAACTTTGAAAAAGTTTTGACCGACCCAAGGAGTTAATGTAATTTGTGTTCAGCATCGATAACAAGTTAATTTTCTCTCACACACCTCCCCTATCTCTGTCTCTTCCTCTCTCTCCCTCCCTCTCCTCTCCCTCCCTCCCTCCCCCTCCATCCCTCCTTCCCTCTCTCTAGACTCAGAGATCCAGTTGAGGAGAGATATGGTGTTCTGTCAGTCTCTGGTAGCAGCTGTGTGTGCCTTCTCCCAACACCTACTGGCTGTTCTCAACCAGGTAACAGAGTGTGTGCATGTGTGCCTGTGTGTGTGCGTTTCAAAATTGCTGTAACTTTCCCAAAATTCCCAGATTTTCCAGAAATCCTAGTTGGAAGATTCCCAGAATCAGGAGGCAATGAGCAGGAAGTCCGGAATCCGCCGGGAATTTGGGGAAAGTTACTGGAATTTTGCAACCCTACAGCTAGCTTAACCTTTTAACCATCCCTCCTTCCCCCCCTCCAGACCCAGGGATCGGGCAGGGAGGCAGATCCAGAGGCCCCGGACCCCCAGGATCCTCAGGAGGCCCAGGAGGCAAGCCGACGGTGGCTGGAACAGATAGCCTCCGCTGGGCTACTTCTCCACTTCCAGTCCCTCCTCTCTCCCAACCTGGTGAGTGACTGGCAGACAGGCAGGCAGGCAGCTACCAACCACCCCTGGACACACTCATTGTATATTGAGGCTAAATATGATTGTTTTGCAACACAAAAAAGGCTAAGATGTTGCCCCCAAATATTCCACATCATTTAAAATACTCTGCACGGCACCTGATTCAAAACTAGATTAGAATACTGCAGAGTATATTGTAAGCCAGCCACTAGAGCCCTGTTATTTCTGTACCAGAGGAGATGCTTGGTGGCCTCACTTCATCTCATCTCCACACCAAATCAGCTCCAAAACAAAGACACAAACAAACCTAGTGCTCCTGTGTGTATGTGACCGCCCGCAGTGGAGTTGGGTTGATTGTGTATGTGTGTGTGTGTGTGTGTGTGTGTGTGTGTGTGTGTGTGTGTGTGTGTGTGTGTGTGTGTGTGTGCATGCGTGAGTACGAGTGTGTACGTGCGTTCCTGCGTGTGTACTGGTCCGCCAGAAGAGGGGTGAGACAGAAGAGGGGTGAGACAGTGACGTTAGGTTGATTGTGGTTGTGAACAGCCATGTCATTGTACTGCGACTGTCCTCAGAGGAGCTTTGTCCTCTTGTTTAATGAGGGGAGTTGGCTTGGCCCTCCTAGTGTCCTACACCCAATACTGCACCTCCTTGGTTCTGCAACCCCACAATATGTAGCTCTGTAGCCCTGTTTAGCACTGCTGTGTTGGTACAGTCCAGTACAGGATAACCGATAATAGAGCAGATTTGACCTCTGTCACTCCCAACACACGTACACCTACATTAGGATAGTTGCAGAACTCGTAGTTTTAGTCAATTCTTGATAAGTGCACTTTGTTTAAGAGCACTAGAGCACTACAGTTTGTCATTGTGTTAGAGAGAGAGAGAGAGAGAATTTTCATTTCAAAGTGTAACTTCACCCACTTAGAAAACAGAGGAGGATGAAGAGTTTTGCCCCCTGGCCTGAAAGGGATAATATCATTCAGAAAGCAATTATGTTTCCCAGTGATATTTTATAATCATTATTTATACACTGACTGAATGGTTGAGATAGCCGAAGTGTAATTTAAAGTGAAAGAAGTGGAGCCTAGGCATTTGGAATTTTCTGCTTTTCAGAAGTTGAACTCCATTTAATTTGAGACAGGATTGGATTGGAGTCAGTGACAGTGTTAAGTGTGTTTTGGATGAGAGTCTGTGTGGAGGTTAAGAAGTGTGTGTAGGCTAAGAGGAACACTTCTCTCTCTCTCTCTCTCTCTCTCTCTCTCTCTCTCTCTCTCTCTCTCTCTCTCTCCTCTCTCTCCTCTCTCTCTCTCTCTCTCTCTCTCTCTCTCTCTCTCTCTCTCTCTCTCTCTCTCTCTCTCTCTCTCTCTCTCCTTCCCCTCTCTCTACTTTCCACATCTTAACTCTAAGCAGAGGCACTGTACCTGCAGGTGCAAGCAAACATGAAAGGCAGTGGTGTGTGTGTGCATGCCGAACCGCTCTCGATAAACCTGCCCACGCACACCAGCTCAAGGTAGTGGTTGGTTCCTGGGCAGCGACGGCCATGCTCTCTGTTCTCACACGACAGTCAGTCAGGGCATCCCTAATGTGTCTTTAGAAACACTTTCATCCTCACCCATAGATACATAATGCTACGGCTACACTGTTTATTAGAGAGGGGGAGGGGTAGAAAGAGAGGGGGAGGGGGGAAAGAGGGGGGAGGGAGAGAGAGAGGAGGAGAGAGGGGGAGAGAGAGAGAGAGAGAGAGGGGAGAGAGAGAGAGGGGGAGGGAGAGAGGGGGAGGGAGAGAGAGAGAGAGAGGGGGGAAGGAGAGAGAGAGGCGAGAGAGAGAGAGGGAAGGGGGAGAGAGAGAGAGGGGGAAGTAAGAGGGAGAGAGAGAGATGGAAATATATAGAAAAGAGAGGGAGAGCAAGAGAGGAGGAGTGTGACAGAGGAGAGAGAGGAGCGGA
Organism: Coregonus clupeaformis; assembly: GCF_020615455.1. Classification (NCBI taxonomy): domain Eukaryota; kingdom Metazoa; phylum Chordata; class Actinopteri; order Salmoniformes; family Salmonidae; genus Coregonus; species Coregonus clupeaformis. Next base: position 11,626,925 of record NC_059198.1, read on the forward strand.
TAGCCACTAACCAAAGCGTTCCTCTCCTCTGTGTCTGGCTGGGAGCAGATGTGCTAGTTCTTTGTGTGAGAGGATGTTGAGACGGATGTTGGAAAAAGAAGCAGACACACACACCATGCACGTATCCCTTCTGTATATATTTAACACACACAAACAGGTAAACAAGCTGCTTGTTTTTCTGAGAGGAAAATGGAATGGGAAGGGAAGCGACACACATTCTCTCACACACTGACACACTGTTGTGTGTTTCTCTGTCTCAAACACACATTATCTTACACACACTGTTGTGTGTTTCTCTGTGCAGACTGATGAGCAAGCCATGATGAAGGATTGACTGACTGATTGATTGTGTTTCCCTCTACAGACTGATGGGCAGGCCATGTTGGAGGATTGACTGACTGATTGGTTATGTTTCCCTCTACAGACTGATGGGAGGCCATGTTGGAGGGTTGACTGACTGATTGATTGTGTTTCCCTCTACAGACTGATGGGAGGCCATGTTGGAGGATTGACTGACTGATTGATTGTGTTTCCCTCTACAGACTGATGGGAGGCCATGTTGGAGGATTGACTGACTGATTGATTGTGTTTCCCTCTACAGACTGATGGGAGGCCATGTTGGAGGATTGACTGACTGATTGATTGTGTTTCCCTCTACAGACTGATGGGAGGCCATGTTGGAGGATTGACTGACTGATTGATTGTGTTTCCCTCTACAGACTGATGGGAGGCCATGTTGGAGGATTGACTGACTGATTGATTGTGTTTCCCTCTACAGACTGATGAGCAGGCCATGTTGGAGGATACTCAGGTAGCTCTGATTGACTTGGAGAAAGTCACCTTCTACTTCCGACAGTTTGAAGGAGAACCACTGGTTGCAAGTATGTATGGAGAGACACGATACTGCACTACATACTGTAAATCTATAGGACCCCGGTCCCTACTCAATTCATTTAGAAGACTGTAAATTCAATTCATTTCAATTACATTCAGCTCAGCTTCATTCAATCCCATTTGGCTTGTTGTGTTCCCTGCTGTATATAACATGTTGTTCATACTTGTTATGTTCCCATCTTTATGACTACGCCCCAAATGGTACCTATTGCCCATATAAAGGGAATAGGATTGCATTTGTGACGCAGTCTATGTATGGCCGTATACCCTTGTTGTCTCTCTCTCCCAGACATGCCCATGTCGTATGCTGTGGAGGGGACCCGCCAGGCCCTGAAGGTCTGTTTCTACCTGGAGACGTTCTACTTCTCCCAGCTACCCCAGCGCCTCCGGAACGGAGGAGGATTCAAGATCTACCCTGTCCTATTCACCCAGGGTAAGACACAGCTTGGCCAACAGGGCTATTATCATAATGACACTCAGTGAAGGAACGCTGATCTAGGATCAGTTTTGCCTTTTATCATGATGAAGACCATTACATGGAAGGGGGGAACTGATATATAAGTGCATTCTCGTAATTATTTGTCTTTCTTCTTCTCTAGCATTTCACATATGTTTTATTTCTTATCTATATTACTACCTCTATTGTGCATGATTGGGAAGGAGCTCGCAAGTTAGGCATTTCACTGTACTGTTTTACACCTGCTGGATCCTGTGCATGTGACAGTAAAACTAGAGTGCTGTATCTCTGCAGTAACACGTCTCTCTCTTCCCCTCTCTCCTCTCCCCCTCTCTCCTCACCCCCTCACTCCTTGCTCTCTCTCTCCACTCTCTCTCTCTGTCTCCTCTCCCCCTCTCTCCTCTATCTCTATCTCCTCCCCCTCTCTTCTCTCTCTCACTCTCTCCTCTCCCCCTCTCTCCTCTCTGTCTCCTCTCCCCCTCTCTCCTCTCTGTCTCCTCTCCCCCTCTCTCCTCTATCTCTCTCTCCTCCCCCTCTCTTCTCTCTCTCTCACTCTGTCTCCTCTCCCCCTCTCTCCTCTATCTCTCTCCTCCCCTCTCTTCTCTCTCTCACTCTGTCTCCTCTCCCACTCTCTCCTCTCTGTCTCCTCTCCCCCTCTCTCCTCTATCTCTCTCTCCCCCCCTCTCTTCTCTCTCTCACTCTGTCTCCTCTCCCCCTCTCTCCTCTATCTCTCTCTCCTCCCCCTCTCTTCTCTCTCTCACTCTGTCTCCTCCCCCCCTCTCTCCTCTCTTTCTCCTCTCTCTCCTCTCTCTCTCTCTCTCTCTCTTTCTCCTCTCTCCCTCTCTCATCTCTCTCTCTCTCCTCTCTCGCTCTCTCTCCTCCTCCCCCTCTCTCTCTCTCTCGCTCTCCTCTCTCTCTCTCTCTCTCTCTCTCTCTCTCTCTCTCTCTCTCTCTCTCTCTCTCTCTCTCTCTCTCTCTCTCTCTCCTCTCCCCCTCTCTCCTCTTTCTCTGTACTGTCTGTCTGTAGCTCTGGAGAGTATGGAAGGGTATTACTACAGGGATAGTGTGTCTGTAGAGGAATACCAAGCTCAGATCAACTCTGCCTCGCTGGACAAAGTCAAACAGTACTACAAGAGACTGAGGTATGGACTGCTAGTACACACACACACACACACACACATACGCACGTTCTCTGGTCTCCACCCTTTGCGAAAGACTTCTCCCGACGTCTCCCATTGACAGGCTGATATGATTGATATGACTTCTATAGTTTTACTTCCTTCCTGTCTGCCCAGTGTTCTGTTCCTCTGTGTGTGTGGTTGTGTATGTTCTGTTTCTGTCCTGAAGGAGAAACAGCAGAGACATTAGAGCTGCTCTCTGCATGTTGTCTAATATACTTTGACACAACATCCCATTCCAGCACACACACACATGCTTGCGCGTACGCACACACACATACTCATACACACACACTCATGCGCACACACACACACACACACACACACACACACACACACACACACACACACACACACACACACACACACACACACACACACATTCTGGCACCTGGCTGCCACCCAGAACACACAGCAGGCCAGAAAGGTGATTGGCTGAATAGGCACAGCGGAACTGTGCTGTGATTGATCGAGAACAGCACAGCAGGCCAGCACCTTGATTGGCTGAAAGCACCCAGCGTGTCAGCACGATGATGGTGATGGAGTACCACTGCAGAGCCGGATGGACTCGGTTTCCTCACGCCCCATTGGCACACACACCTGGGACCCTGCCCTGATTGGCTACCCACCCCCATTGAAATAATGAAATGGAAATGATATACAGGGTTTCAATAAGATTCCGAACATCTGTGAGAATTGGAAATCTGGGGGTGTGACTATATAGTGCAGTACTTTTGACCAGAGCCTTATGTGTCCTGGTCAAAAGTAGAGCATTATAAAGGGAATAAGGTGCCATTTGGGAAGCAGCCGTGGAGTGTTTTAATACATCTTTCCCATCTCTATCTCTCTACCCCCCATCTGGGTGACCCATGAAGTACTGTCATATCTCTGTGATATGAGGGCTAAATATCAATGGCTGTTTATATTAAAGCAAAAGAAGTGAGATTTCAGAAGATGTGGGAAAACTAACGTTTTAGTTCTTCAATGTGTGTCTGTCTGTTAGGAGGGGTAAGCGATCTGTGTCTTGCCAAGGCTCTTCGTCTTATCGTCTTTGATGATAGGGAGATGATCAGAGTAGCCCTGAGGGCACCGCCAGACAGACACAGTGGGAATATTGAGAGGATCAGTGTTGAAATCAGTTCTATTATTGTTAATTAAGGGGTAAAAAGCAGCTTTGGCAAATGGTCTCCTATCAGTTTCTGTTAGTCCAGATAAGATTTACATTTACATCTTATCCAGAGTGACTTCCAGTTAGTGCATTCATCTTAAGATAGTTTTGTGGGACAATCACATATCTGTCATAGTAAGTACATCTTTCCTCAATAAAGTAGCTATCAGCAAAGTCTGTGCTAGTAAGGGGGAAAAGTGTGAGTGTTAGTTCACAAAATGCTTTTTTGTTGTTGTTTTTTTACCGGGGGGGCGAGGGGGGTGTGATGTGGGATTATTTAAGATACTCTTTGAAGAGGCAGGGTTTCAGATGTTTTCGGAAGATGGGCAAGAGACTCTGCTGTCCTAGCTTCAGGGGGAAGCTGGTTGCACCATTGCTTAGAGTATAGGAGATGTGTGGCTGTCTCACAAAGCAGTGAAAACCGAGAGAATATTATTCTGCTTTCGGACTGTAACACCAGTGTTACACTAGTGTATACACCCTTTTGCTATACTAGGGAAATTGTGTTTCCGTAGCTAAGGCTGAGAGTGAGGATTTGTGAAGAGCAGAATCAACAATCTCGGCGTAATCAAGACAGTTGCTTTGTGAGAAACTAATAAAGTCCACACTTGTTGTGTAAATGCCAGCTGAAAAGTACCAGTGGCCTGGCTTTGGCCCCAAGTGAGACACAGGTGCTGGCCCGCATTGATGGAAACAGAAAAGTCTGAGCCTTTTGGGTAAAATGTTGGTGTAAATCCTGTATGGAATTGTGCCATAAGTGTGATAGCTTAGTTCCCTATCTGGACACTAGGCTACTCTCAGTTCTAGCAGTAGAGACGGCCAATAAAAGCTTGAGGTAGAGGTTGCCCCTAACCACATATCTAGGACCAGATTAGTCTACTCCTTACATTAAAGTGATCCTTCGAGATTTTGTCAATGAAGCCCTTTATCTAGTTCCCCAGAGTCAAATGAACGCATGGATACCATTTTTATGTCTCTGCATCCAGTATGATGGAAGTTAGACGTAGTTTCGCAAGCCAATGCTAACTAGCATTAGCGCAATGACTGGAAGTCTATAGTATTTACAGTTGAAGTCGGAAGTTTACATACACTTAGGTTGGAGTCATTAAAACTCGTTTTTTCAACCACTCCACAAATGTCTTGTTAACAAACTATAGTTTTGGCAAGTCGGTGCATGACACAAGTAATTTTTCCAACAATTGTTTACAGACAAATTATTTCACTTATAATTTACAGTATCACAATTCCAGTGGGTCAGAAGTTTACATACACTAAGTTGACTGTGCCTTTAAACAGCTTGGAAAATTCCAGAAAATGATGTCATGGCTTTAGAAGCTTCTGGTAGGCTAATTGACATCATTTGAGTCAATTGGAGGTGTACCTGTGGATGTATTCAAGGCCTACCTTCAAACTCAGTGCCTCTTTGCTTGACATCATGGGAAAATCAAAAGAAATCAGCCTAGACCTCCACAAGTCTGGTTCATCCTTGGGAGCAATTTCCAAATGCCTGAAGGTACCACGTTCATCTGTACAAACAATAGTATGCAAGTATAAACACCATGGGACCATGCAGCCGTCATCCCGCTCAGGAAGGAAACACATTCTGTGTCCTAGAGATGAACGTACTTTGGTGCGAAAAGTGCAAATCAATCCCAGAACAACAGCAAAGGACCTTGTGAAGATGCTGGAGGAAACAGGTACAAAGTATCAATATCCACAGTAAAACGAGTCCTATATCGACATAACCTGAAAGGCCACTCAGCAAGGAAGAAGCCACTGCTCCAAAACCGCCATAAAAAAGCCAGACTACGGATTGCAACTGCACATGGGGACAAAGATCGTACTTTTTGGAGAAATGTCCTCTGGTCTGATGAAAAACAAATAGAACTGTTTGGCCATAATGACCATCGTTATGTTTGGAGGAAAAAGGGGGCACTTGCAAGCCGAAGAACACCGCTTTTTCAGTTCTGCCCACAAATGTTCTATAGGATTGTGGTCAGGGCTTTGTGATGGCCACTCCAATACCTTGACTTTGTTGTCCTTAAGCCATTTTGCCACAACTTTGGAAGTATGCTTGGGGTCTTTGTCCATTTGGAAGACCCATTTGCAACCAAGATTTAACTTCCTGACTGACGTCTTGAGATGTTGCTTCAATATATCCACATCATTTTCCTTCCTGATGCCATCTATTTTGTGAAGTGCACCAGTCCCTCCTGCAGCAAAGCACCCCCACAGCATGATGCTGCCACCCCCGTGCTTGACGGTTGGGGTGTGCAATTTGGAGGCCTATAAACCTGACTCAGTTACACCAGCTCTGTCAGGAGGAATGGGCCAAAATTCACCCAACCTATTGTGGGAAGCTTGTGGAAGGCTACCCGAAACGTTTGACCCAAGTTAAACAATTTAAAGGCAATGCTACCAAATACTAATTGAGTGTATGTAAACTTCTGACCCACTGGGAATGTGATGAAAGAAATAAAAGCTGAAATAAATCATTCTCTCTAGTATTATTTTGACATTTCACATTCTTAAAATAAAGTGGTGATCCTAACTGACCTATGACAGGGAATTTTTTACTTGGATTTAAATGTCAGGAATTGTGAAAAACTGAGTTTAAATGTATTTGGCTAAGGTGTATGTAAACTTTGGACTTCAACTGAACTAGCAGGCTAGCAGTTACCATAGACTTCAATTCATTGTGCTTACGCTATTTAGCAATTGCGCTAACGCTAGTTAGCAACTTCCTTCAAACTGCACGCAGAGACATAAAAATGGTGTCCACAAGTTCATTGGACTCTGCGGTAGTAGATAAAGGGCCCAAAAAAATCACTCCTCACATGAAACACATAGATACCATCTGAGAGATCCTCACCACATTTAGAGTGTTGCAGTCATGATAAACATTAGATCATATTAAGATCTGATAATGTAGTCAGATTAGATCATGTAGAGCATATAACGTAGTCAGATTAGATCTCAGTCAATGGAAATAATGGGTTACAACGTTTTCATGTGTCTTCCAAAATTCATTAATTTGTCTTCCAAAGTGCATTCCCTTTCCCATTCTGTTCCCCAATACCTGAGAGCCAGTCTGTTCGGCTATGTACGTGTTCATATCAGGCATGAAGTAAACATCTGTTCTTGATACTGCAGTTAATTAGTCACAGAACTACGTAGGGCCCAAGATCAAACTCATTGAATGCTTCCCAAATGGCCCCCTATTGGTCAAAAGTAATGCACTATATAGGGAATAGGGTGCCATTTGGAATGCAAAAATGGTGGTATGAAGAGAGAATCTGCCTTGGCAACGCATGATTTAGAAACCGGCATCTGCCATTTGTGCATGTGTTTGTGTGTGTGTCTGTGTGTCTGCCATGTGTGTGTGTCTGTGTGTCTGCCATGTGTGTGTGTCTGTGTGTCTGCCATGTGTGTGTGTCTGTGTGTCTGCCATGTGTGTGTGTCTGTGTGTCTGCCATGTGTGTGTGTCTGTGTGTCTGCCATGTGTGTGTGTCTGTGTGTCTGCCATGTGTGTGTGTCTGTGTGTCTGCCATGTGTGTGTGTCTGTGTGTCTGCCATGTGTGCCACATCCCGCCCTAATACCTCTCATGTCGCAGTCAGCGGTACGTTTTTTACGTTTTAGTTGCAGCGTGATGGAGGGAGTGCAGCGGGCAAAAGAGGAGAAACGGCCATCTTTACATGATGATCTATTGCCTCATATTTTAGATAAACATTGTTGGTTTTTACGTCAGCTACAGAAACGCAATAGACCTGAGTCATTTTCCATCATTCTCTGTTGGCTTGACCTTTTCAAATGTCTGTCTCTCGCTCTCTCTCTCTTTCTCTCTGTGTAATAACATTATCCACTGGGTTTTTCAGGGGTTATTGTACCCTCTTGTAATGAATGAGAGTATTGGCATTTTAGTGGTGTCTGTCTGTGTGCTTAGTTTTATTGACTGTGTGTTAGCAGACTTTAGAGGGAGCTTCATGTTCAGCCCTGGAAATATCACCGGACTATGGAGACTGATACTGTGTGTGTTTGTGTGTGTGTGTGTGTGTGTGTGTGTGTGTGTGTGTAACCACCTGCTGGCCTTCTTTATTACATACCAGTTTCCTGTCAGTTCTCTGTACTCTCTCCTTTACTCTTACAACCAAAAGTACACTAAAATTGGGAAGCTACATGACCAAAAGTATGTGGACACCTGCTCATCGAAAATCTCATTCCAAAATCATGGGCATTAATATGGAGTTGGTCCCCCCTTTGCTATAATAACAGCCTCCACTCTTCTGGGAAGGCTTTCCACTAAATGTTGGAACATTGCTGCGGGGACTTGCTTCCATTCAGCCACAAAAGCATTAGTGAAGTCGGGCACTGATGTTGGGCGATTAGGCCTGGCTTACAGTCGGCGTTCGAATTCATCCCAAAGAGGGATGGGGTTGAGGTCAGGGCTCTGTGCAGGCCAGTCAAGTTCTTCCACACCGATCTCGACAAACCATTTCTGTATGGACCTCGCTTTGTGCACGGGGCATTGTCATGCTAAAACAGGAAAGGGCCTTCCCCAAACTGTTGCCACAAAGCTGGAAGCACAGAATCGTCTAGAATGTGATTGTAAGCTGTAGCGTTAAGATTTCCCTTCACTGGAACTAAGGGGCCTAGCCCGAACCATGAAAAACAGCCCCAGACCATTATTCCTCTTCCACCAAACTTTACAGTTGGCACTATGCATTCGGGCAAGTAGAGTTCTCCTGGCATCCGCCAAACCCCGATTTGTCCGTCGGACTGCCACATGGTGAATCGTGATTCATCACTCCAGAGAATGCGTTTCCACTGCTCCAGAGTCCAATGGCGGCCAGCTTTACACCACTCCAGCTGACGCTTGGCATTGCGCATGGCTTCTGTGCGGCTGCTCGGCCATGGAAACCCATTTCATGAAGCTCCCGACGAACAGTTCTTGTGCTGACGTTGCTTCCTGAGGCGGTTTAGAACTCGTTAGTCAGTGTTGCAACCGTATACAGATGATTTTTACGCGCTAGGCGCTTCAGCACTCGGTTGTCCCGTTCTGTGAGATTGTGCGGCCTACCACTTCGTGGCTGAGCGGTTGTTGCTCCAGACATTTCCACTTCACAATAACAGCACTTACAGTTGACAAGGGCAGAAATCTGACTTGTTGGAAAGATGGCATCCTATGACAGTGCCACGACGAAATTCACTGAGCTCTTCGCTGTTTGTCTACGGAGATTGCACGGCTGTGTGCTCTGTTTTATACACCTGTCAGCAACAGGTGTGGCTGAAATAGCGGAATCCACAAAGGGGTGTCCACATACTTTTGTACGGTATATATAGTGTATTTTATATTCTTATTTAGCTCTTAAATTTCACTCTAGCAGCTTGGCATTTAAAGCCCCTGATGTTAAGATTCCCTTTATGCTTGAAAAGCACAGGACAGAACATATGCTGTGTGTGCAATTTAGCTGACTCATCAGAAAAGGAGAACTTGGCATGGATGTGTGTGTGTGTGGGTGTTTATGCGTACATCTGTGTGTGTGTGTGTACGACTTGAGCCGACGCGTACTAATTGAATTGACAGCGAAGGCTCCAGGAGTAACAGGGAGCAGATGTGCTGGGTAGGGGAGAGGATGGTATGGGAAGGCTGGGTTGGGGGTTGGAGGTAGGGTTGGGTTTGGGGGAAGCTTCAGGACTCATCTGCAGTGCAGAGAGAATCAGATATCTGAGTTGTGCTGGCCATCCAGGCCCAAACAGAGCCAAAACTAACTGTCCCTTTCAGCAAAGTGTTACTGTTTTACACCAGAACTAGGACTCAGACCAAGGCTTCCAATCCTAGTTGTCTCCTACGGCAGGTATCTATTCATTTCTCCCTCTCTGTCTGTCAGTGTTCAGTTGCTCAAATGTGCAAGAACAAACCGGTTCCTGTGAGAAGTTAGTACACCCAAACTTCTTGTTAAATTATGCATGTACTGTGTGAGAACGAAATGCAATGACAAACGTAGCTACTAGTTTCATTGAAACCGAACTAATATTTGACAAAAATATTTGACCCCAAAAATATGACACAATTTCATCAGCCAAAAAGCAGTTGTCCAATATGACCTTCAAAAGCTATACAACTCAAACGGCCACCAATGTTCCTGTCATGTTCATACACACAACAGTATAATAAGACTGCTCACTATAATGATCTGTCTCATGTCTCTGTACTGACCACAGGCGGAGCTAGACAGTACTCCAGCCAGACTGCGTCCCAAATCCCACCCTATTCCCTTAGTGCACTACTTTTGACCAGGACCCATAGGGTGCCATTTGGGACGAATCAACCTCAGGCAGCTTGTTATCCTTGGAGCTTGGCCAGGGGAGCTGAGGTTGAACCCATAGCTTGGTTGGCCACCAAGCTATGGGTTCCCCTGTCATGGACCAAACACACACACAATACATACACTCCATATTACTCTATGAGAGAGAGAACAATATGATATTACGACACCAAACAACATACAGAGGATGGAGTAATTGCAGTTCCACTATGCATGTGTGTGTTTGTAAAGGCAGCATGCGGTCATGTGGTTTTTAAAATCCTCTCTCTGTCTATCTCGCTCATCTATTGAAGTCTCTGCTAAGATGCATTGTGGGACTGATCCTCTTTCCAAGCTGTAAACTCAGTCACGTACGTCACCAGTGCTGCGCGGGGGTGGCTTTGAGATATCCCAGCAGCCCATTGTCACGCACACACACACACACACACACACACACACACACACACACACACACACACACACACACATCGCCCACACCACATGCAGTATAGAGATATATGCTCGGCAGAAAGCCATCACACCTGGTCATGAAGTCATTCAAGTCATCCAAAACATAAACAAACAGACCAAATCACTAACAGATGTCAGGTCCCATAGGATCTGATTAACAGTATACAAATAGAGCACATGCATCCAGACACACAATGTTTTAGAAATTATATCATCTTACAACTTCTCACATGTATTTAGTAATAGTTGAAAGTCAAAGATACAGAAAACATACAGTAACTTTAAACAGATGACTGTAAAATGTTATTGTAGTTGATGATTATTATTTTGCCCCATTCCATAGCCTTTTGTGAAGCTCATCCAGGTAGCTCTAAGACAGTTTGCTATTGTTCACTTTGTAAAACCTTGAAAGCAACACGCTGCACAGTGTCTGATGGGTAGAACAGAGTGGAAGCCTTACAGTTAGGTCTCTGTCAGAGAGAGAGAGAATGTTGGAGGGGAATAGAATGAATAGAATGCAGAATGCTCAGAATGTTTGTACAGTGTTCTACCTCTTCAGGCTAAAGGCGTCCGCATGCTTCCCATCAAAAACAGTTTTGAACAGTTTGTGCATATATTATGATAACAGATTTCTTGAGTTATCTTAAAATTAATTCTGACTATTTTGAGGAAGTGTATACTGGCTACGGCGTCTCAAGGTGGACAAACAGTACTATTGCCGCTTATTTCTCGTTTTGCAAGCGAGGGTCTTTTAAGGGAATATGCGAGCACATTCGTTCAGTTCACGTAGTCGAGTTCAGGTAGGCGCCAGCCGAACAGAAGCATACGGAAGCCTTAAGTCCCTACTGTGACCCAGCCAGGGACTATAGAACAGAGGGGAGAAGAACAGAACCTGTGTAGAGAACAGCAGGACCTCGGGAGAGGGGGAGGGATGGATGGAGGAAGAGCAAGGGAGAGAATGAAGAGGAGGGAGAGAGGGAATTGGTGGGATGGGATGGAAGTAGAGAGACGAGAGAGACAGAGCAGGACATAGAGAGAGAGAGGGAGAGAAGGGGAGTGGGGGGGAGAGAGAGAGAGAGAGAGAGAAAGAGAGAACAAGAGAGAGAAAGAGAGAGAGAGAGAGAGAGAGAGAGAGAGACCAGATGGAAGGAAAGTGGAAATATATAATGCAAAAGTAACATTATTGCAGGTTTTTGAGTTTAGCAGTTCAGTGAGTTCTTATCTACAGTTAGCTAAAGCAGTTAGTGAATGTGTGTACATGGTGGTTGCCTAAAGCTAACATTAGACATGGGGGATCCTACAGAGCATCCCTTGCCTTGGCCGAGAGACTATAGGCATCAACTGCTGCTACTTGAAGTAGAGATGACAATAGAACATTATTGGCACTCATACACAAGGCAGTGGAATCACCATGCAGGGTTTCTGTCAGTAAAGCCATCTGAGATATAGATAACTAATCTCTTCTCTCTATGGATCAGCACATCTTCATGGGCTCAGGGGTCCTTGTCAAGCTGGACACCATCTGATATTTATGTGTAATTTATCCAGGTCGTACAGAAGATCCCTCCAGTGAATTAGGCTGAATCCTAACGGGCTGAATCCAAACTTGACATATTGCGTGTCATTCAAACTTTGTTTGAGGCATCGCTGCCAAGCAAGATACTTACTGGTAAATTTGATCCAGGTCATAAAGGTTCCTCTAGTGATTGAGGAGCTGAATCCTAACTTGAGATACTAGTGCATGTCACTGATGAGTGGTGACCTGGTGTCCTGTGTAATTCGTTGGGACTAGCTAAGCACAGGGAGGTGGAGCAGTACAGTAATTGCAAACTCGGTTGTGCTTGTGTAAACACACACAAACACAGAGAGACACACACACAAACCACTATGCAGCTTCAGTAACAGCTGGGAGCAGTTGCAGCAAGCTGTGCTCAGTGTGCAGTCTGCTCCCTCAATAACCTGTCAAACTAGGGTACTAGTAGGTAACCACTGGAAAAACCTGGGAGGATTCTACTTCTGTCTATCTGTCTCTGTCTGTCTGTCTGTCTGTCTGGAACCTGGGATGATTCTACCTCTGTCTATCTGTGTCTGTGTCTGTGTCTGGAACCTGGGATGATTCTACCTCAGTTTGTCTATCTGTTGATCTTACTCTCTCTCTCTCGCTCTCTTTTTTTCTATTTCTGTCTAGCGCTATCTCTCTCTTTCTATCTCTCACGCTTTCCCTTTTTTATAGGATGCCTTGGAAACCACTGACCATTCTCCTTGAATTCTGAAATCTCAGGAAAGCATCTTATCAGCCCGCAGAGCAGTGCTTACTGTGTGCTGTGCGTTCAGCCATGCGCATTTCTCATTCTCCTGCTGTTTAGTGCTATTTTCTTGGCTGCAATGGAGCTGAAAGGTGCTGACAGGATGGCCATGTGTATTTCATATCCAGGGTTGAGCTGTATGCTCCTAGGTTCCCATTGGGAGACTTAGAAACAGAGGTAGACGAGGGTCTCCATGGGGACTGTTTCGAGGGTCTCCATGAGGACTGTTTATTAGCGCAATAGTCTTCAACCTTGGTCTCGTAGAGTTACAGGGTGAGAGTTGCAGGCTTTTATTCCAGTTTAACACTAAAATACCTGATTTAACCAACCAAACACTCATCATCAAGTCATTGATTATTTTAGATGTGAATCTGACAGTTTTAGATATAAGATTCTGGAACCTTTATAGAACCCTTCTAGAAGGCTCTGGAACCCCAGATGTGCTTCCTGTCTTTTAGCTTGTCCTTGTCGTCTGCAGTCTTAATAGCTGCTGTTTCCTGGTTGGTCCTTATTGGTTCCTGTTTCCTGGTTGGCTGATTTAGTGGACAGATGTGTTAAGCAGGGTGTGACATCACAAGGACGTGACCCTAATAAACCATAAACCCTGATCTACTGGGAGGCCTCAAGGACACCACATGACACGGGCTTCCTGCTCCTCAGATTGAGCTTCCTGCTCCTCAGATTGACAGCAGTGACAATGACTAGGGGTGAGTCACAAATGGCACGCAATTCCCTATATAGTGCACTGACCCCCCTATAGTTCCTGGTCAAAAGCAGTGCACTGTATAGGGGCTAGGGTGCCATTTGGGACACAGACTTTGACAATGACAGTGTCCTTGCATCATCTGTTGACTGGCATGTGGTTCGGAGGCATGTGTGCATTGGAGTATATAATAATAACTAACATGTTATAGCCCATGATTCTTTACCTCATGGTCAGAGGAGTAAGCAGGATATGATTGAATGTTAATCTAATAAGTTTTTCAGTCAGTTATAAAATCTACTGTACACTATAAGACGTGAACAAGTGTTCCTTTGGTGGGCATTGCTTTTAGGCTACTGCTTACTGTTTTTTTCTGAGTAAAAATCACCCCCTTACTCCATCACTGCCTCCTTAATCCCCCCAACCCCCCATCTAATCAATTGTGACAAGTTAAACAGACAGCTGCTATGGTGGGTTGTAGGATGAGGAAATTACCTCCTAGAGTATTCATTCAGCATGCAGCACCCTGAGACCCACCAGTCAGCGACTCAGCACAAATATCACTGAGAGAGTCTGCATCTCAAATGGCACCCTTTTCCCTATACTACTGGCCCTGGTCAAAAGTAGTGCACTACATAGGGACTGGGTGCCATTTGGGACACATCCGAAGGCACGTGATGAGAACTTCCTCCCTACGTCTTCCTCTCTCCCTCCCTTCCCCTCTCCCTCCGTCCCCCTCTGCCTCCCTTCCCCTCTGCCTCCCTCCGCCAAGAAGTCCTTAATTAGCCAATGGCCCCGCTCCACTCCGCTACAGCAGGAGGTTAGTGGGGGAATTTAATATCCAGTGAAAGTCGTTCATCATCGACATGTCAATGATTTCGACACAGACCAGAATCCAGTTCTCTCTGGGTTAATATGGGTAGCCACATAAATCGTTGCTTGGACATCGGACCGTTTTCCCTACTGTACTGTATTTCCTCCCTCCCTCCCTGTGTTGTCAAATAGTGTTATCTAGCTATGAGGCCTTTATAGGAATACAGAAATAAGTCATTGAGAATTGTAGCTGGTGCTCTCCAGAGAATTGTAGCTGGTGCTACATTCTCTGTGCCTGTGTGAAGGACTGTAATTTAGATATGCGTCTTTAAACAAGGGATATACAAGCAAGTCAGTGGGCACTGTACAGTAGCTTGTCCTCTCAAATCAATACAATGTAAGCCTTGTCCGAGCCAGAACGACCCATAATTAATACATTGACTCAATATGTTTTAAAGTAGTTGTCCAGGGTTTCCAGATTTCTATGAAAAATGATCTATAATGAATTACAATATGAGTGAAATATTTGTTTTATTTAGTATGTTAACTGCTTTTTATCTTTCAAGTATTCCTTTCGGTATTTCACTTACGTCAGAAGCCTTTATCATCAGAAGCCTTTATTACTCTACGCCAGCCATGATTTGAGTTAGCTGTATCCAAACGCTAGCTAGCTTCAAAATGTTGTGGGTTTACTTCTTCCAGTTCTCTACTAGCTACACCAAGCTATCTTTTCTATCTGTCATTTTCGGAAACGGTATCCGGCCATTACACTGACTGCCACCATCAGAGACAACCCACTATTCGCTAACTACCTGACTAGCCTACCACGCTAGTTTTTCTGACGGCTAAAACATAGCATCCCAGCTATGACGACAAAAGCATTTCCCACTCCAAATGGGGAGAAGCTCCTGGCACGAATCTGCTCCTGTGGAAACAAGATATCCGCCAATGACACCCACTCAGTGTGTTCTGCTTGCCTTGGGGTGCAACATGCCGAAGGAAGCTTTAGCCTCCCCCAGCTCCTGTCCACTCTGTGAAGAGTCTCTGTCGCAGGCTAGCACGCCAAGCTAACCTGAGTCAACAGGACCCTAACATGGGGACTGACATCCCTGATGGCTCACTAGAGGATTCCACAGGGAATCACGGAGTAACGGTTAGCACTAGCTGGCAGTGTAGTAGTACTCGAGTCTGGTTTCGAGACCACATATTGAGTGTCTTGGTCTTGTCTCGGTGTCGGATACATTTGTACTCAGTCTCGGACAGTGAGGACTCGTAATTTCTTCCCGAGACCAGCAGAGTAAAAAACTCATCATTATCAGCTTCCATTTAGTCAGCACATAAAACTGCTTCGCCAGGCCAAATACACTGCATTCGGAAAGTATTCAGACCCTTTGACTTTTTCCACATTTTGTTACATTACAGTCATATTCTAAAATTGATTAAATTGTTTTTTTCCCTCATCAATCTACACACAATACCCCAAAATGACAAAGCGAAAACAGGTTTTTAGAAATGTTTACACATTTATTAAAAATTAAGAACAGAAATACCTTATTTACATAAGTATTCAGACCCTTTGCTATGAGACTTGAAAGTGAGCTCAGGTGCATCCTGTTTCCATTGATCATCCTTGAGATGTTTCTACAACTTGATTGGAGTCCACCTGTGGTAAATTCAATTGATTGGACATGATTTGGAAAGGTACACACCTGTCTATATAAGGTCCCACAGTTGACAGTGCATGTCAGAGCAACTTGTCCGTAGAGCTCCGAGACAGGATTGTGTCGAGGTAACAGGTCTGGGGAAGGGTACCAAAAAATGTCTGCAGCATTGAATGTCTCCAAGAACACAGTGGCCTCCATCATTCTTAAATGGAAGAAGTTTGGAACCACCAAGACTCTTCCTAGAACTGACCGCCTGGCCAAACTGAGCAATCGGGGGAGAAGGGCCTTGGTCAGGGAGGTGACCAAGAACCCGATAGTCACTCTGACAGAGCTCCAGAGATCCTCTGTGGAGATGGGAGAACTTTCCAGAAGGACAACCATCTCTGCAGCACTCCACCAATCAGGCCTTTATGGTAGAGTGGCCAGACGGTAGCCACTCCTCAGTAAAAGGCACATGACAGCCCGCTTGGAGTTTGCCAAAAGGCACCTAAAGTACTCTCAGACCATGAGAAACAAGTTTCTCTGGTCTGATGAGACCAAGATTGAACTATTTTGCCTGAATGCCAAGCGTCACGTCTGGAGGAAACCTGGCACCATCCCTACGGTGACGCATGGTGGTGACAGCATCATGCTGTGGGGATGTTTTTCAGTGGCAGGGACTGGGAGACTAGTCAGGATCGGGGGAAAGATGAACGGAGCAAAGTACAGAGAGATCCTTGATGAAAACCTGCTCCAGAACGCTCAGGACCTCAGGTTTACTCTCAAGATGTTTTAGGCATGGCTCTCTGTACTCACTGTTTCAGCTTTGTTTGTTTCATTGATGTGCCTCAGTAGAATGCCCGCCACTATTCAGATTCCCACGCTAGCTTTGTCTGAAACACAGAAAACATATGTGCCTTAGATCCCCTCAATCACACACAGTCCGTTCCTACTGATTGTAATGAGCGTGGCCTGCCTGGGAAAGAGCCTGGAGTATTTTCCTTTTGTTATGAGAAGATGAAACAAAGTGCCTGTGTCCCAAATTGCACCCTATTCCCTATATCAGTGTTTCCCAAATCCAGTCCTCAAGTACCCCCAACAGTAGGCATTTTTATTTTAGCCCTGGACAAGCACTGCCCTATATAGTGCACTGCACTACATAGGGAATTGGATGCTATATGGGATGCAGACAGAGAGTTAAGTCTCCTTGGAGGAAGGCCTCAGTAAAATGAGATGGACTGAAAGCTATAGGGCATCGTTGGCTCCCGTCCAAATCCTCTATTAAGGCCCTGTGTAAAACTATATGTGGGGGGAAAACTACCCCATGAGTTATTACAAAGGAGGCTTTAAGACTGAGCCTGCTGCCCCACTACAGTCCCCCTGGGACTCCAATAGCCTCTTTACACACACACACAGTGTGTCTCCAAAATGGCCCCCTATTCCCTATATAATGCACTACTTTCGTGCCCTGGTCAAAAGTAGTACACTATGTTGGGAATAGGGGGCCATTTGGGATGTAGGCAGAGAAACAACCCTGGGAAATCACCAAACAAGATGAAGTAGACCCATAGAACTATACAGTTCTCACACAGATGGCTACTAATGCTTTTCCTTTTGTTTCCACCAGGTGGAATGGGAATGGCCCAAGAGTGAACACAGGGCGTTGTTAATCCCAATGCTTCCCCCTCAGAACATTGGAACTGGTAGAAATGGAATGTGGATGGAATTCCTTGTGGGAAACTTATGAGTCTTTATGTCATTCTAGAATTCCTGTGGAGGGTTCAAGAGCAGGCTGTATACCTGTGCCCAGACTGCAGGGAGGGGGTTGTCCCTGGCCTCTATGTTCACACACACACACAAACACACTCTCACACACACAGACTCATTCAGTCTCTGTGTAAGCGTTCAGAATTGAGCAAAGGAGCGTGTGTAAAACTGCGAGGGAGTCACCAGCAACAGTGGGAAAGGAAACTGTGATGTCAGGGCCCCTCATGTCTTACAAGCTCATATACAGTTGAAGTCGGAAGTTTACATACACCTTAGCCAAATACATTTAAACTCAGTTTTTCACAATTCCTGACATTTAATCCTGGTAAAAAATCCCTGTTTTAGGTCAGTTAGGATCACCACTTTATTTTAAGAATGTGAAATGTCAGAATAATAGTAGAGATAATGATTTATTTCAGCTTTTATTTCTTTCATCACATTCCCAGTGGGTCAGAAGTTTACATACACTGAAATTAGTATTTGGTAGCATTGCCTTTAAATTGTTTAACTTGGGTCAAATGTTTCGGGTAGCCTTCCACAAGCTTCCCACAATAAGTTGGGTGAATTTTGGCCCATTCCTCCTGACAGAGCTGGTGTAACTGAGTCAGGTTTGTAGGCCTCCAAATTGCACACACTTTTTCAGTTCTGCCCACAAATGTTCTATAGGATTGTGGTCAGGGCTTTGTGATGGCCACTCCAATACCTTGACTTTGTTGTCCTTAAGCCATTTTGCCACAACTTTGGAAGTATGCTTGGGGTCATTGTCCATTTGGAAGACCGATTTGCGACCAAGTTTAACTTCCTGACTGATGTCTTGAGATGTTGCTTCAATATATCCACATCATTTTCCTTCCTCATGATGCCATCTATTTTGTGAAGTGCACCAGTCCCTCCTGCAGCAAAGCACCCCCACAGCATAATGCTGCCACCCCCGTGCTTCACGGTTGGGATGGTGTTCTTCGGCTTGCAAGCAATCCCCTTTTTCCTCTAAACATAACAATGGTCATTATGGCCAAACAGTTCTATTTTTGTTTCATCAGACCAGAGGACATTTCTCCAAAAAGTACGATCTTTGTCCCCATGTGCAGTTGCAAACCGTAGTGTGGCTTTTATATGGTTGTTTTGGAGCAGTGGCTTCTTCCTTGCTGAGCGGCTTTTCAGGTTATGTCAATATAGGACTTGTTTTACTGTGGATATAG
Organism: Coregonus clupeaformis; assembly: GCF_020615455.1. NCBI lineage: Eukaryota > Metazoa > Chordata > Actinopteri > Salmoniformes > Salmonidae > Coregonus > Coregonus clupeaformis. The sequence continues at coordinate 11,645,830 of NC_059198.1, forward strand.
ATACTTTTGTACCTGTTTCCTCCAGCATCTTCACAAGGTCCTTTGCTGTTGTTCTGGGATTGATTTGCACTTTTTGCACCAAAGTATGTTCATCTCTAGGAGACAGAACGCGTCTCCTTCCTGAGCGGTATGACGGCTGCGTGGTCCCATGGTGTTTATACTTGCGTACTAAATTTTGAACAGATGAACGTGGTACCTTCAGGCGTTTGGAAATTGCTCCCAAGGATGAACCAGACTTGTGGAGGTCTACAATTATCTTTCTGAGGTCTTGGCTGATTTCTTTTGATTTTCCCATGATGTCAAGCAAAGAGGCACTGAGTTTGAAGGTAGGCCTTGAAATACATCCACAGGTACACCCCCAATTGACTCAAATGATGTCAATTAGCCTATCAGAAGCTTCTAAAGCCATGACATCATTTTCTGGAATTTTCCAAGCTGTTTAAAGGCACAGTCAACTTAGTGTATGTAAACTTCTGACACACTGGAATTGTGATACAGTGAATTATAAGTTAAATAATCTGTCTGTAAACAATTGTCGGAAAAATTACTTTTGTCATGCACCGACTTGCCAAAACTATAGTTTGTTAACAAGAAATTTGTGGAGTGGTTGAAAAACGAGTTTTAATGACTCCAACCTAAGTGTATGTAAACTTCCTACTTCAACTGTACATCAACCATTCCAGTAACCCCACGGAGATCCTATAATTATATATGTAAATATATGGGTGTCCCCTTGTACTAACATGTGTATATAGTTACAGTACTGCATGTGTGGGCTGAATATAATTTCCCAGTTCCCAAAATAAGGTTTTTCCCAACCACCCATTTGCCATCCGTTGACCAAATGATGTCCCTTTAAATTGGCTTCACTTACGAAAACACCCAAAGGATATCATCCTGACCTAAAGTTTGCCCTTATTATTAGTTAGCCATCAAGGATTAGGTCCCAAATGGCACCCTATTCTCTATATAATCCCTATGGGCCCTGGTCAAAAGTAGTGCATAGGGAAAAGGGTGCCATTTGGGACGCAGACTGAGGACCTCCAGGCTCCTCTCTCTTCATGGTGGGCAGTATTTATAGTTGGTCTGTCTGTCTATCGGTCTATTTGTCTATGGTATAATCAGTGGGTAATATGACCCTGGGGATTTTTGTTGTTGTTGCAAGAACAGAAAAAGGTAAGCAGCAGCGTTGAGACACAGGGTTCATCGCAAGTGGCACCCTATTCCCTATGGGGTCCTGGTCAAAATTAGCCGCCAAAATTGTCGCAACCCCTATTACCAGCCTGTTCAACCTCTCTTTCGTATCGTCTGAGATCCCCAGAGATTGGAATGCTGCCGCGGTCATCCCCCTCTTCAAAGGGGGTGACACTCTAGATCCAAACTGTTACAGACCTATATCCATCCTGCCCTGCCTTTCGAAAGTATTTGAAAGCCAAGTTAACAAACAGATCACCGACCATTTTGAATCCCACTGTACCTTCTCCGCCATGCAATCTGGTTTCCGAGCTGGTCATGGGTGCACCTCAGCCACGCTCAAGGTCCTAAACGATATTATAACCGCGATCGATAAAAGACAGTACTGTGCAGCCGTCTTCATCGACCTGGCCAAGGCTTTCGACTCCGTCAATCACCGCATTCTTATTGGCAGACTAAATAGCTTTGGTTTCTCAAATGACTGCCTCGCCTGGTTCACTAACTACTTCTCAGATAGAGTTCAATGTGTCAAATCGGAGGGCCTGTTGTCTGCACCTCTGGCAGTCTCTATGGGGGTGCCACAGGGTTCAATTCTCGGGCCGACTCTATTCTCTGTGTATATCAATGATGTCGCTCTTGTTGCTGGTGACTCTCAGATCCACCTCTACGCAGACGACACCATTTTGTATACATTTGGCCCTTCATTGGACACTGTGTTAACAAACCTCCAAACGAGCTTCAATGCCATACAGCACTCCTTCTGAAGCCTCCAACTGCTCTTAAACGCCATTCCTTCCAGTTCTCTGCTGCCGACTGGAACGAACTGCAAAAATCTCTGAAGCTGGAGACACTTATCTCCCTCACTAACTATAAGCATCAGTTGTCAGAGCAGCTTACCGATCACTGCACCTGTACACAGCCCATCTGTAATTAGCCCACCCAACTACCTCATCCCCATATTGTTATTTACATTGTTATTTATTTTGCTCATTTGCACCCTAGTATCTCTATTTGCACATCATCTTCTGCACATCTATCATTCCAGTGTTAATACTGAATTGTAATTATTTTGCACTATGGCCTATTTATTGCCTTACCTCCATAACTTACTACATTTGCACACACTGTATATAGATTTTCTATTGTGTTATTGACTGTATGTTTTGTTTTACCACATATGTAACTCTGTGTTGTTGTTGTTTTTATCGCACTGCTTTGCTTTATCTTGGCCAGGTCACAGTTGTAAATGAGAACTTGTTCTCAACTGGCTTACCTGGTTAAATAAAGGTGAAATTACAAAATTAAAAAATATATAAAAAGTAGTGCACTATATAGGGAATAGGGTGCGATTTGAGATGCAGTCAGAGGCAGAGTTGGCCATTCACATTGAAGGTGATTCCTCTCTGACAGAGCAGGGCTGCGTCTACAATGGCACCCTATTCCCTATATAGTCAAAAGTAGTGCACTATGTAGGCAATAGGGTGCCATGTGGACAGACCAGTTCTGTGTGATGATACAATTCTAATGGGCAGAAAGAGAGATAAGAGCTATTGGAGTGTGAATGGGTTGTGCTGTGTAGGGCCTAAAGGGCAAGATGTATAGCAGGCCTGTAGTTTAGAACTTTTATGGGGTCACTTTTGAGTGTTATTGTCTTGTTGACTTGAATTTTATTTTATGCTAGTAAAACATCGTTTTAATGCCTAAGTCAAAGTATTTTTGGAGCAAGAGGAATGTATTTTTTTTTGTCATCACTCCTTGGATAATGTGAGGAGGATACTGGCTTTGATGCACTCCAGCCTTTTTGTTTGTCCGCACACATCTCTTTGCGCATGCACACACACACGGGTGCGCACACACATGGATGCACACACACATGGATGCACACACACGCGCGCACACACAGACACACACACACTATAGTTACCAAGTGAAAACAGCATGAGCATGAATGAGAAAATCTAATATTTAGCAAATAGGAATTTGTGGAGAACCACTCTGCAACCCTTATAAATGACTGAGTAATGTTCGTTATGGACCATATGCCATTTTATGTGCTTGCAAACGGTTTATGGAGGGTGAGATGGGGGGGATTGAAGTGAATAGCGTTTCTAGCCGAAAGTTATGCTATCTCAAGCATTTTGTGAATGATAAGCCAGTGTTGAACCAATTACATGGACCGTTAACTCTGCCTGAACCTATAGTAAACTCCCCCCATAGTCATTTAGCTTTGGGAGACTGCAAGTTAAAGGATAATGCTATGGTGCCGATGATGTAACTGTGATGTGTGTGTGCCAGGGCTTCCGTTAGCTGGTAACTGACGGCTTTTGGCCGATAAATACAAATGTAGCCGGCCAAATTATCCAGGGCTGCCTTGCTGCTGAGGATAGAGAGCGAGCGAGAGAGGAGCCTTGGCCTAGGGAGAAAGAAAATAATTCTGATTGTAAAACATTTTAAAATCCAGTTGCTGGGAAAACACAGCTATCCTGTGTCACAGATGGAGAAAGGATGTTCTCAGCTTTCTGTGGTCTGTCTGTATTTCAGAACTCTCAATTATGTGCTCAATAGCAACTATTTTACAAAGATATTTGATATGGCTTTGAGATATGGAGCGTGCGAAATGCAGATTGGCCATTGCGAGTGCATAGGCCTCATTGGGCGGTAGGCTACAACTGCAATATTGGACATTAAATGTACTGTTAGATTAGTACATCGCTACTATGAGTGGGTATTATGTTTAGAGTTGGTGATCTAGCTAATGTGTTTTGAGTTTCCACTTACTCATGTGGTGAATTAGCCCCAGATAAATTAGCCTAGAGCACATAAAGATGCAGGCAAATTCATCTCTATTGAACAAAAAAAATATCTAAAAATTCTGGCACCTTATTTAGTAAAATATAACAACAACAACAAAAAAAAAAAAAAAAAAAAATGTGTAAAGTGGTTATCCCACTGGCTATAGGGTGAATGCACCAATTTGTAAGTCGCTCTGGATAAGAGCGTCTGCTAAATGACGTAAATGTAAACGTAAATAAGTGTCTACCCACAATGCATGAAAATCTCTGGATTAGGTTGCACATTAAAATAGTTTGAATTACAACATCACATGACAATATCACAATACCATCTTAGTAGTCTATTACACTTTTTTAATAAAGCACTGTGAATTACTTTATAAGATGATAGGCCTACTCATTTTTTCTATTGAGTAATGCTGCGGCCAAATGCAGGCTACTGTGCAACTCCCTATTCAGGTAGGATGCAATTTTGGAACTTTAATAGATTTTTTGGTATTTTTAGTCACGTGTTTTATCATTATTATTATTGTAGGACTATTTATTAATCCAAACCAGTTCTTAAAACCTGTTACTGCAGTGGGATAAATCAGGGTCACACAGAGTGTTTCTTGGTAGTCTTAAACAAATCTACTTTGAAACAAAAGTGTTCACCTCACACACATGATTATGACCTTAACATAAAGAAGACACCTGTACCATGTCAGATATAATGTATGTTGAAATCTATTCAATTTTGCGTTTGCATCCAAATATTACACTTTATATACATCACAGAAGACTGAAATATAACAACACCGTTTGATATAGAAACACTGGATTTTCTGCGTAAAAAATAAGAAGTTTATTCATTATGAATATATTAATAACATTCCACCCATGAGGCCACTAGGTCATTTGTCTGCAGGAAAGGGGTACATACAGTGGGGAAAAAAAGTATTTAGTCAGCCACCAATTGTGCAAGTTCTCCCACTTAAAAAGATGAGAGAGGCCTGTAATTTTCATCATAGGTACACGTCAACTATGACAGACAAATTGAGAATATTTTTTCCAGAAAATCACATTGTAGGATTTTTTATGAATTTATTTGCAAATTATGGTGGAAAATAAGTATTTGGTCACCTATAAACAAGCAAGATTTCTGGCTCTCACAGACCTGTAACTTCTTCTTTAAGAGGCTCCTCTGTCCTCCACTCGTTACCTGTATTAATGGCACCTGTTTGAACTTGTTATCAGTATAAAAGACACCTGTCCACAACCTCAAACAGTCACACTCCAAACTCCACTATGGCCAAGACCAAAGAGCTGTCAAAGGACACCAGAAACAAAATTGTAGACCTGCCCCAGGCTGGGAAGACTGAATATGCAATAGGTAAGCAGCTTGGTTTGAAGAAATCAACTGTGGGAGCAATTATTAGGAAATGGAAGACATACAAGACCACTGATAATCTCCCTCGATCTGGGGCTCCACGCAAGATCTCACCCCGTGGGGTCAAAATAATCACAAGAACGGGTGAGCAAAAATCCCAGAACCACACGGGGGGACCTAGTGAATGACCTGCAGAGAGCTGGGACCAAAGTAACAAAGCCTACCATCAGTAACACACTACGCCGCCAGGGACTCAAATCCTGCAGTGCCAGACGTGTCCCCCTGCTTAAGCCAGTACATGTCCAGGCCCGTCTGAAGTTTGATAGAGTGCATTTGGATGATCCAGAAGAGGATTGGGAGAATGTCATATGGTCAGATGAAACCAAAATATAACTTTTTGGTAAAAACTCAACTCGTCGTGTTTGGAGGACAAAGAATGCTGAGTTGCATCCAAAGAACACCATACCTACTGTGAAGCATGGGGGTGGAAACATCATGCTTTGGAGCTGTTTTTCTGCAAAGGGACCAGGACGACTGATCCGTGTAAAGGAAAGAATGAATGGGGCCATGTATCGTGAGATTTTGAGTGAAAACCTCCTTCCATCAGCAAGGGCATTGAAGATGAAACGTGGCTGGGTCTTTCAGCATGACAATGATCCCCAACACACCGCCCGGGCAACGAAGGAGTGGCTTCGTAAGAAGCATTTCAAGGTCCTGGAGTGGCCTAGCCAGTCTCCAGATCTCAACCCCATAGAAAATCTTTGGAGGGAGTTGAAAGTCCGTTTTGCCCAGCGATAGCCCCAAAACATCACTGCTCTAGAGGAGATCTGCATGGAGGAAAATACCAGCAACAGTGTGTGAAAACCTTGTGAAGACTTATAGAAAACGTTTGACCTCAAATCAAATCAAATTTTATTGGTCACATGCGCCGAATACAACAAGTGCAGACATTACAGTGAAATGCTTACTTACAGCCCTTAACCAACAGTGCGTTTATTTTAAACAAAAAAAGTAAGAATAAAACAACAACAAAAAAAAAGTGTTGAGAAAAAACAAAGAGCAGAAGTAAAATAAAGTGACAGTAGGGAGGCTATATATACAGGGGGTAACGGTTGCAGAGTCAATGTGCGGGGGCACCGGCTAGTTGAGGTAGTTGAGGTAATATGTACATGTGGGTAGAGTTAAAGTGACTATGCATAAATACTTAACAGAGTAGCAGCAGCGTAAAAAGGATGGGGTGGGGGGCAGTGCAAATAGTCCGGGTAGCCATGATTAGCTGTTCAGGAGTCTTATGGCTTGTGGGTAGAAGCTGTTGAGAAGTCTTTTGGACCTAGACTTGGCACTCCGGTACCGCTTGCCCGTGCGGTAGCAGAGAGAACAGTCTATGACTAGGGTGGCTGGAGTCTTTGACAATTTTGAGGGCCTTCCTCTGACACCGCCTGGTATAGAGGTCTTGGATGGCAGGGAGCTTTGCCCCAGTGATGTACTGGGCCGTACGCACTACCCTCTGTAGTGCCTTGCAGTCAGAGGCCAAGCAGTTGCCATACCAGGCGGTGATGCAACCAGTCAGGATGCTCTCGATGGTGCAGCTGTAGAATTTTTTTGAGGATCTGAGGACCCATGCCAAATCTTTTTAGTCTCCTGAGGGGGAATAGGCTTTGTCGGTGCCCTCTTCACGACTGTCTTGGTGTGCTTGGACCATGATAGTTCGTTGGTGATGTGGACACCAAGGAACTTGAAGCTCTCAACCTGTTCCACTACAGCCCCGTCGATGAGAATGGGGCGTGCTCAGTCCTCTTTTTTTTCCTGTAGTCCACAATCATCTCCTTTGTCTTGGTCACGTTGAGGGAGAGGTTGTTGTCCTGGCACCACACGGCCAGATCTCTGACCTCCTCCCTATAGGCTGTCTCATCGTTGTCGGTGATCAGGCCTACCACTGTTGTGTCGTCGGCAAACTTAATGATGGTGTTGGAGTCGTGCCTGGCCATGCAGTCATGGGTGAACAGAGAGTACAGGAGGGGGACTGAGCACGCACCCCTGAGGGGCCCCCCGTGTTGAGGATCAGTGTGGCAGATGTGTTGTTGCCTACCCTTACCACCTGGGGCGGCCCGTCCAGGAAGTCCAGGATCCAGTTGCAGAGGGAGGTGTTTAGTCCCAGGATCCTTAGCTTAGTGATGAGCTTAGAGGGCACTATGGTGTTGAATGCTGAGCTGTAGTCAATGAATAGCATTCTCACGTAGGTGTTCCTCTTGTCCAGGTGGGAAAGGGCAGTGTGGAGTGCGATAGAGATTGCATCATCTGTGGATCTGTTGGGGCGGTATGCAAATTGGAGTGGGTCTAGGGTTTCTGGGATTATGCTGTTGATGTGAGCCATGACCAGTCTTTCAAAGCACTTCATGGCTACAGACGTCAGTGCCACGGGTCGGTAGTCATTTAGGCAGGTTATCTTAGAGTTCTTGGGCACGGGGACTATGGTGGTCTGCTTGAAACATGTTGGTATTACAGACTCGGTCAGGGACATGTTGAAAATGTCAGTGAAGACACTTGCCAGTTGGTCAGCACATGCTCGGAGTACACGCCCTGGTAATCCGTCTGGCCCAGCGGCCTTGTGAATGTTGACTTGCTTAAAAGTCTTACTCACATCGGCTACGGAGAGCGTGATCACATAGTCGTCCGGAACAGCTGGTGCTCTCATGCATGCTTCAGTGTTGCTTGCCTCGAAGCGAGCATAGAAGTGGTTTAGCTCGTCTGGTAGGCTTGTGTCACTGGGCAGCTCGCGGCTGTGCTTCCCTTTGTAGTCTGTAATAGTTTTCAAGCCCTGCCACATCCGACGAGCGTCAGGGCCAGTGTAGTATGATTCAATCTTAGACCTGTATTGACTCTTTGCCTGTTTGATGGTTCGTCGGAGGTCATAGCGGGATTTCTTATAAGCTTCCGGGTTAGAGTCCCGTTCCTTGAAAGCGGCAGCTCTACCCTTTAGCTCAGTGCGGATGTTGCCTGTAATCCATGGCTTCTGGTTGGGGTATGTACGTACGGTCACTGTGGGAACGACATCATCGATGCACTTATTGATGAAGCCAGTGACTGATGTGGTGTACTCCTCAATGCTGTCTGAAGAATCCCGGAACATGTTCCAGTCTGTGCTAGCAAAACAGTCCTGTAGCTTGGCATCTGCGTCATCTGACCACTTTTTTTATTAACCGAATCACTGGTGCTTCCTGCTTCAGTTTTTGCTTATAAGCAGGAATCAGGAGGATAGAGTTATGGTCAGATTTGCCAAATGGAGGCGAGGGAGAGCTTTGTATGCGTCTCTGTGTGTGGAGTAAAGGTGGTCTAGAGTTTTTTTCCCTCTGGTTGCACATTTGACATGCTGGTAGAAATTAGGTAGAACGGATTTAAGTTTCCCTGCATTAAAGTCCCCGGCCACTAGGAGCGCTGCATCTGGATGAGCGTTTTCCTGTTGATTAATGGCCTTGTACAACTCATTCAGTGCAATCTTAATGCCAGCATTGGTTTGTGGTGGTAAATAGACAGCTATGAAAAATATAGCTGAAAACTCTCTTGGTAAATAGTGTGGTCTACAGCTTATCATAAGATACTCTACCTCAGGCGAGCAAAACCTCGAGACTTCCTTAGTATTTGATTTTGTACACCAGCTGTTGTTTACAAATATACAGAGACCGCCACCCTTTGTCTTACCGGAGCCAGCCGTTCTGTCCTGCCGATGTAGCGTGTAGAAAATTCCTGAGCTCTTAAAATAAAAAGGAACCTAGGTGTCATTGCTAACAAAGGGTATATAACAAAGTATTGAGAAACTTTTGTTATTGACCAAATACTTATTTTCCACCATAATTTGCAAATAAATTCATTAAAAATCCTACAATGTGATTTTCTGGATTTTTTTTCTCATTTTGTCTGTCATAGTTGACGTGTACCTATGATGAAAATTACAGGCCTCTCTCATCTTTTTAAGTGGGAGAACTTGCACAATTGGTGGCTGACGTCAGAGGAAGGCCCTCAAAATTGTCAAAGACTCCAGCCACCCTAGTCATAGACTGTTCTCCCTGCTACCGCACGGCAAGCGGTACCGGAGTGCCAAGTCTAGGTCCAAAAGACTTCTCAACAGCTTTTACCCCCAAGCCATAAGACTCCTGAACAGCTAATCATGGCTACCCGGACTATTTGCACTGCCCCCCCACCCCATCCTTTTTACGCTGCTGCTACTCTGTTAATTATTTATGCATAGTCACTTTAACTCTACCCACATGTACATATTACTTCAACTATCTCAACTAGCCGGTGCCCCCGCACATTGACTCTGCACCGGTACCCCCCTGTATATATAGCCTCCCTACTGTTATTTTATTTTACTTCTGCTCTTTTTTTCTCAACACTTTTTTTGTTGTTGTTTTATTTTTACATTTTTTGTTAAAATAAATGCACTGTTGGTTAAGGGCTGTAAGTAAGCATTTCACTGTAATGTCTGCACCTGTTGTATTCGGCGCATGTGACCAATAAAATTTGATTTGATTTGATTTGACTAAATACTTTTTTCCCCCACTGTAAGTAGGCCTGTTGTTATAATAAATATCATTAGCCTGTCATTTGTTGGGTATGGTAGGCACTAGCCTTTCTTGGTAATTGCTGCAATATAGCCTGTTTAAAACTTTTGTGAAGGTTTAAACCAGTTCGCAAGTGTTTTGTTTCATTCTGTTGAGCCATTTTCTTTGGCCAAATTAAGTTCCAACTCTAATGTTGTGTTTTCCGGAATATAATATCCTACTCGTATTTTCCCTATAAACAATGGCTTGACCTACTTTTGATATTACCCTAATAAAGTTTTAAAACTTTTTGAAGGTTTGGTGTGGCGTGGCTATTAGCCTATTATACTGCAAGCCTATGATATGAAGGCAGTGCGCACCAGCGCTCCAACTGACTCCAACAGTTGAACTTGAGGTGAGGAAGAATGTTTTAGGACTACCTCTCCCGAGTGGCGCAGTGGTCTAAGGCACTGCATCGCAGTGCTAGCTGTGCCACTAGAGATCCTGGTTCGAATCCAGGCTCTGTCATAGCCGGCCGTGACCAGGAGACCCATGGGGCGGCGCACAATTGGCCCAGGGTAGGGGAGGGAATGGCCGGCAGGGATGTAGCTCAGTTGGTAGAGCATGGCGTTTGCAACGCCAGGGTTGTGGGTTTGATTCCCACGGGGGCCAGTATAAAAAATATATATATATTTTTTTTTTATGACTAAAATGTAAAAAATGTCAAATGTACTGGAGTTACTCCTATAATCTAACAATATAATGCTTATCTTTATTAATTAATGAATTAGCCTCCTTCTGTACTCCTAAATCTCTATAGCAGATGCAGTAGCCTATCTGACAAGTATAAAGAAATTAATGTCGTGTCGTAGCAAGCCGCCGGCATATCTTTTAAGCTTCTCTTCCTTTTATATTTATTTACAAAAAAAAGGAATATACCTAATACAGTGGACGCCTAAGCCAATAGGCCTATGCAATACCCTGATGCATTTAGTGCTCCAATCTCCAATAGCTGAACAGTGAGGTGGACAATATTTGTTTTAGGAAAGTAAAAATCTATAAAATAATAGGCTATAAAGTTCTGCATATGCTACAGATCGAAACACAAGAGTAATGTTATAAGCTGTTTTTATGGACACGTAAATGTGGCTCATTTAGCCAATATGGTGGACGGACAGCCTAATGGGTTACATACCCAATGCATATCGATGACTGGTAAATATCTTAAATGTCAGATAAATTAAAATATTCCAGGTCACTTGTCCTGCGCCAACTTTTCCTAACGGAAACCCTGGTGTGTGCGTTCGTGTTTGTGTGTGTGTGAGTTTGTAGTATAAACTTGATCCCCCCACCCTGTCAGTTCTGATTTACAGCATTATTAAATCCTGAACCATAACTGTTTTTTAATGTGTCAGGCAAAAATATCATAGTGATAATAAACCTCAAGCCAGTCTGTCTGCAATCCCAAATGGTCCCCTATTTCCTATGGACCCTGGTCTAAAGTAGTGCACTAAATAGGGAATAGTTGGGATGCATCCACGTATTGGGCAGACTAAACTGAACATGAATGGATTAACTTTTATTCTCAGCAGTATGAACAATATCCCTGGTATTGTATTAAAATGTTCTGTTTACCCTCAAGCCTAAACACTAAGAAACATTTCAATGGGAATCTGCAGGGATATATGTGTCTATCCAGTATATTAATAACAATACTTTTTCTAGCAGAGAGGATCATATCGCCCACTGAAGATTCTTAGATGCATGGTAGGAGGCTAATGGCCACAGGCAGATGCATATCATTCTCTGTGTGTGTGTATATATATATATATATTTATATTTTACATTTACATTTGAGTCATTTAGCAGACGCTCTTATCCAGAGCGACTTACAGTTAGTGAGTGCATACATTTTTCATACTATTTTCATATATATATATATATATCCAATGCTTAAGGCTGTGATGGTTGTAGTACTGTGATGGTTGTAGATGGTTGTAGTACCTGCCTTGAGTCATAGCTTGAGGCATATTTGGCACAGTATAATAGGACACACACACACTTGGTATAATAAGAGGGGGTTGACTGACTGTGACTGATTTACATACTGCTGAGCCAGCACCATTAGCCTCACACACATCGTCCATTCCCCAGCCAGTCATCTCCATAGAATAGAGAGACCAGGCTAGTACTGCCTCCAGTGGCCACACTATGAAACTACACCCTCCCGCTCACTGAATGAATGAAGGAATGAACGAAGCCCAGATGAGATGCGTAGCCTGCGTCACAAATGGCACCCTATTCCCTATATAGGGCCCTGGTCAAAAGTAGTGCACTATATAGGGAATAGGGTTCCATTTGGGACACATACTTAGTTAGTGTTTCTACTGAGCTAGGATCTGGAGCTTGGACTGGGTTAGTCAGATGATTGATCTACCACACCACCCAGCTCCAAAACAAACACTTGATGGACTGCTGCCCTATTTTCCCTGCTATGCAGAGCAGGGCCTGGGCTGGTCTGGTCTGCTGCTACTGAGTCTGACCTATTGGTGCAGAGGATATTGGCATAACGCGTAGGGCTACTGTGTTGCTGAACTATGAGTGCCATAGTGTGGAGGGCTTACCCTAACCTCATGAATATTCAGTTAAACATGGTTTATCATTAGCTAAAACCATCATCACGCTAGGGAGCAGCATTATTTAACCTTCCTGTGTTCCTCTCTACAGGGCCTTCTACCTGGATAAGTCCAACCTTCCCCCCAGCTCCACACCTAAAGCTGCCCTCATAGACAAGGTAAGAGGATCAGGAAACATCACCTTCATAGGTTAGTTACAGTGGAGTCATGTTCTGATACTCACATTATGCAGTCATAGTAAGTAAGTAGCCATGGTATAATGGTCCTGTTTCTGTAGTGTGAGACAGCTTGATGTACAAGTATACCCCCTGGACAGGACGCTAGTCTATCGCAGGGCCTGATACAGAAGTCATACAGTATTAACCCTCCCTTTCTCCTACCTCTCCCTCTCCTCCCAGTTGATGCGTCCTCTGAATGCTCTGGAGGAGTTGTATCGGCTTATGGAGAGTTTCATCTCCTCCCGTCGTACGGCAGCCTGTCAGTATACAGCCTGTGGGGCATCAGGAGTCGGCCTGCTTACCGTGGCATCAGAACTCTGCTCTCGCCTCGGAGCCACACACATCGTCATGTGCAACAGCGGCGTGCACCGGTGAGTGAGAGAGAGAGAGACTTGTCACATCTCCCATTGTCACCTCTTCTCTCAGATTGTCCCCCTTTTCTCTCCCTCTCTCTCTTCTTTCTTCCTCTCTATATCTCCACATTCTGTCAATCTCTGACAATTATTTAGCAGGCTTGGCTTTCCTCACACACACACTATGTTCTCTCTATTTGTCTCCATCCAGCCTTTTATATCCCCCCTACAATTATATGACATCTCCATTACCCCACTGATTGGACTCATTAATAGGCCTGAGTCCCAAATGGCACCCCATTTTCTATATAGTGCACTACTTTTGACCAGAGCCTTATTGGCCCAGGTCAAAAGTAGTGTGCTGTACAGAGAATAGGGTGCCATTTTGGATGCAGTGTAGGACTTACTATTAATATACCTTCCTCTGCATTAGTTATAAAGCCGATACTCTTAGTAATGGGTTTCATTGTTCCTAAAATAGATGGTTAGTGCCTTTTTAAGTGAATATAGCACTTTTTAGAGGGGTAGTCGACAGGTCAATTACTTCCATTCTCATTATATTCCATGTCTGCGTTCCGAATGGCAACATATATAATGCACTACTTCTGACCAGAACCCTATGGGCCCTGGTCAAAAGTAGTGCACTTGTTAAGGAATAGAGTGTAATTTGGGACGCGGCCTATATAAGGTTCCATCTTTCACCTCCCAGATCTGGGCTCGATCAATTCATCCTGTAGGGAGAGAAATATCCTGATCGTTTGTCACCCCTGCCCTGCTCCTGCTTCTTACTCTCGTTCATATTTGTATCTATTTAGCGTTCTCTCTGTCTTTCTCGCTCTCTTTCTTTCTCGCTCTCTCCTTCTCTCTCTCGCTGTCTCTCACTCTCTCTCCCTCTCTCTCTCTCTCTCTCTCTATTCCACTCACTCACACACACACACACACACACACACCCTTGCTTGTGGTGATGTGAATGACAGTGTGATAAAGTGTTGTCGAGTGAGCTGCCTGGCTGAGCTCTAATACAAAGCCCCCGTCAGACTAGTGACTGCTGCTCCTTTATTAACTCACAGCCGTGTGTGTGTGTGTGTGTGTGTGTGTGTGTGTGTGTGTGTGTGTGTGTGTGTGTGTGCGAGCACACGTCCGTGCGTTCAGATGCGTGCATGCGGACGTGTGTGTGCAATCCCCACTAACTGGCCACAAGTCACCCATACAGGCAGGCTAAGTGTAGCGTGACAAGGCAGGTCAATTCTAGGGTTATTTGTGGGCCTGTTTCCGCCCTAAATGCTATTCCACCTAGAGGGTTCTATAGAACGGGTTCCTGGTTCCCGGTTCCATGTTTTCCTTCCACAGCCTGTTCTTTTCTAGAACCACCTGAGTGTTTCTACATTCAGAATCTCTCTGCTCTAACTTCATAGTAATCAAAGCACTGTTTATGTAACAATTCTTCCATAATCAAATATTAATCGAACACTGATGCAGTACAGGATACAGTTTAATAAGGTGCTTTTTTCGGAACAATTCCAAATCTGATGAATGCAGTAATCCCAAATGGCACCATATTCCCTATATAGTGTATTAGTTTTGTAGGGCTCAAGTCAAAAGTAGTGCTCTAAATAGGGAATATGGTGCCACTTGGGAAACAGACTGTGTGTGAAATCTTAATGGATTCCAGAATGGTAGAAATAAGGAAATAGCAGACTGGTATTAATGAAACACTATGAAGCCAGGCCAATAGATTAGTAATGTGGAAACTGCACTATCAGAGCGGGAGGCAGGCGGCTCGCACCCACACACTCGCAAACAAACAAACACACACACACACACACAGGTTGCTCTATTGATGTGATTAGTTGGCCTGATGGGCGAGGTAGCAGTGAGGTTTAATAACAGTGAAAGCAGCAGCAGTGTGATATTCAGGGTATCAGCAGTTTACAATGTGCTGCCTCCGCTCCTCTGTTTCTCCCTCCCTCTCCCTCTCACTCTTCTGTCTCTCAAGTCACCCCACAAAACCCATTAGACAGGGGGAGCAGGGAGGGAGAGCTCACACTGTTCCAGAAAGACAAAGAAGAGAGTATCTTATTAGTGATGATGGACTTATTGAGAAGAGGGGGGAGAACAAAAGGGGTGGACAGGCAGATTCTCATTCCCAGATACTTTGAATGGAATTACTACTATTTATCTGAGCAACGTGCCTACAGTTCAACTGACATCTACCTTAGACTGCTGGACTCAGGAAGTTAGTCACATTTAGAGATTCTTTGTCATCTCTTTACAGTAGGATTATTATCGCTCCTCAACTGACAGGCACTCAAAGATGTTTCAGAGATGACCAATGACCATTGTTCACTGTTGTTGCTTATCCGGCATGTAACCTTTACCAGGTGTAAAAGCAGAGTTTCTACAAATATGAAATGGCTCCGATAAAATGCAACCGTAAACAGCTCACACACTACTACATTCACTTTCATCATTGCATGTCATACATCAAAGCTGAGATGGCAAAGTATATCTCCTTTTCCTTCTCTCTCGCTCTCTTTCTCTGTCTATTTCCCTCACTTTCTATTTCCGTGTCTCTCTATAACATTTTAATTCGCTCTCTCGCTCCCTCTCTCTCCCCTGGTTTATCTGTATGGGCCCAGGGCTGGGTGAATGGAGCTTGTAAATTTGCTGTGGGTTGAAAGCAACGGCATAAAGCAGATGGGTAT
Source organism: Coregonus clupeaformis (assembly GCF_020615455.1). Taxonomy (NCBI): domain Eukaryota; kingdom Metazoa; phylum Chordata; class Actinopteri; order Salmoniformes; family Salmonidae; genus Coregonus; species Coregonus clupeaformis. The sequence continues at coordinate 11,661,638 of NC_059198.1, forward strand.
AAATCAGCTGTTCCAGTGACACCAGCCCAAATGAACAGAGACGCTGTCAGCCTAACTCATGAGCATCACACACACACACACACACACACACCTCAGCCTCATGAGCCTGGTATACATGCAGTGAGCTATGCATAATATCCCTCACCCCTCTGGCTGGCTTTGGGAGCTTTTTCCTTTATTCTGAGTAGTGGCAAGACCAAATGGTGGGTGAAGAACTCCTTGTGGGTTATGGAACCAGATAATTAGACAAGCTTTAGGTGGTTGGTAGGGAGTCATGGTTTAACTGCTAGCTTAGTCCCTTGTCACATTGTTCTAAAGTTAACTACTGTAAATGCAGTCAAAGCAAAGTTTTAGATCTGGCTGGTGGGTGAGTGTACCACACGAACAAGAGACAAGATGGAATGGTAGTTTATCCTCATGTCTTTGACAGCAGCACACCTACTCAGCCATGTTCTAGAAAGCTGACACCAGTCCAAAGCAGTTAACTAGTGTAAATGAAGCTCAACAGGACTTTTATCTCCGCTTGTTGGTATATTAACTGTAGTTGGTCAAACTCATTTCCCAGGAAAGCATGGTGATAAATATCGTTTTTTGTATTGAATTAAATGTAACACTAGAGAGAGAAGGTGATTTGACAGTTTGTCATCATGTCTTTGACAGCATACCTACTGTAACGTTGACAACAATGAGTGTGTGTGTGTGTGTGTGTGTGTATGCGTGTGCGTGTTTGAAAGGGTTACTTACTGTAACTTGTGAATCAATCCGAAATGCCAACATACACTTCACACACATCACACCTCCTCTTCAGTGAGAGTGTATGCCTGAGGACACTAGGGTTTTGTTTCAAAGGGCACCCTATCCCCTATATAGTGCACTCGTTTTGATCAGGGCCCATAGGGCTCTGGTCAAAGGCAGTGCACAATATAGGCAAAAGGGTGCCGTTTGGGACAAAACCCTAGTGTGTCCTTGAAGTCAGCTAGCTGCCTCACAGGGATGGAATGTATCAATTCTCTCAATGAAAGTGTGAGAAATCTTCAATCTGAGCAGAAGGTTTACTTCCTACCCAGCTTTCTCTCTCTCTATCCTTCCTTCCTTCCTTCCTTCCTTCCTTCCTTCCTTCCTTCCTTCCTTCCTTCCTTCCTTCCTTCCTTCCTTCCTTCCTTCCTTCCTTCCTTCCTTCCTTCCTTCCTTCCTTCCTTTCTCCCTTCCTTCCTTTCTCTCTCTCTCTCTCTCTCTCTCTCTGACAGTTATTTTAAATCAAAAGACAGGATTCATTATTATCCTAGTTATGAGTGATATTATAATGACTATTAGATGTATACAGTGGCTTGCGAAAGTATTCACCCCCCTTGGCATTTTTCCTATTTTGTTGCCTTACAACCTGGAATTAAAATTGATTTTTGGGGGGATTTGTATCATTTGATTTACACAACATGCCTACCACTTTGAAGATGCAATATATTTGTTCTTGTGAAACAAACAAAACATAAGACAAAAAAACTGAAAACTTGAGCGTGCATAACTATTCACCCCCCCAAAGTCAATACTTTGTAGAGCCACCTTTTGCAGCAATTACAGCTGCAAGTCTCTTGAGGTATGTCTCTATAAGCTTGGCACATCTAGCCACTGGGATCTTTGCCCATTCTTCAAGGCAAAACTGCTCCAACTCCTTCAAGTTGGATGGGTTCCAATGGTGTACAGCAATCTTGTCACGATCGTCAGGGAGAGACCAATGCGCAGCGTGTTGAACGAACATACTTTAATTAGTTAAAGTGTCAACAAAATACAAAACAAGAAACGACTCGTGACGTCCACGGTATCAATGACCGAACACGGAACAAAAACCCACAAACACCAAGGGAAAAACAGACAGTTTAAATATGGCTCCCAATCAGAGACAACCAGCCAACAGCTGACACTCGTTGCCTCTGATTGGGAGTCACTCAGGCAAACATAGAAATCAACACAACAGAAATACCAACATAGAAATACACACATAGAATGAACACACCCTGGCTCAACATAATGAGTCCCAGAGCCAGGGTGTGACAGTACCCCCCCCCTAAAGGCACGGACTGCGACCGCGCCTCAATAAGAGCAAAACAGGGGAGGGCTGGGTGGGCATACCTCCTCGGCGGCGGTTCTGGCTCCGGCCTTGCCCACCACCCTCCAACAAACCCCCCATAGCGCCCCTGGTCCGGTCTGGCCCCGCTGGCTGGAGCTGGACTGGACGTAGCAGGAGCGGTTAGCTTCAGCTCCGTAGTGGAGCCATTGACCGGTACCTGGTTAGGCACCGATGACCCAGGCACGGGTTGTGCCGGACAGACGACGCGCACCCCTGGCTTGGTGCGTGGAGCAGCAACGGGCCGGACCGGGCTGACGATACGCACCCCTGGCTTGGTGCGTGGAGCCGGAACGGGCCTCACCGGACTGACGACTCGCACCCCTGGCTTGGGTGCGTGGAGCAGCAACGGGCCGGACCGGGCTGACGATGCGCACCCCCTAGCTTGGTGCGTGGGCCGAACGGGCCTCACCGGACTGACGACTCGCACCCCTGGCTTGGTGCGTGGAGCAGCGACGGGCTGGACCAGGCTGACGACTCGCACCCCTGGCTTGGTGCGAGTAGCAGGAACGGGCTGGACCAGGCTGACGACTCGCACCCCTGGCTTGGTGCGAGTGGCAGGAACGGGTTGGACCAGGCTGACGACTCGCACCCCTGGCTTGGTGCGAGTGGCAGGAACAGGCCGGGCCGGGCTGGCGACGCGCACCGTATACTTGGTGCGAGTGGCAGGAACAGGCCGGGCCGGGCTGGCGACGCGCACCGTAGACTTGGTGCGAGTGGCAGGAACAGGCCGGGCCGGGCTGGCGACGCGCACCGTAGACTTGGTGCGAGTGGCAGGAACAGGCCGGGCCGGGCTGGCGACGCACACCGTAGACTTGGTGCGAGTGGCAGGAACAGGCCGGGCCGGGCTGGCGACGCGCACCGTAGACTTGGTGCGAGTGGCAGGAACAGGCCGGGCTGGGCTGTCGACGCACACCGTAGGCTTGGTGCGTGGAGCAGGGACTGGCCAGACTGGGCTGGCGACGCACACCGTAGGCTTGGTGCGTGGAGCAGGGACAGGCCGGACCGGGCTGGCGACGCACACCGTAGGCTTGGTGCGTGGAGCAGGGACAGGCCGGACCGGGCTGGCGACGCACACCGTAGGCTTGGTGCGTGGAGCAGGGACTGGCCGGACTGGGCTGGCGACGCACACCGTTGGCTTGGTGCGTGGAGCAGGGACAGGCCGGACCGGGCTGGCGACGCACACCGTAGGCTTGGTGCGTGGAGCAGGGACTGGCCGGACTGGGCTGGCGACGCACACCGTAGGCTTGGTGCGTGGAGCAGGGACAGGCCGAACCGGGCTGTGGAGACGGATAGGAGCCCTGGAGTTAAGAGCGGCCACAACCCGTCCTGGCTGAATGCCTACCCTCACACACTCTGTGTGAGGCATCCGCACAGGACGTACAGGGCGGTGTATCCGTAACCTGGTGGCCTCCAGAATCCGCCCCTCTTTTGCCTCTGTCAGCCCCGTCGTCCATGCCGTGTGCCCCCCCCTAAACATTTTCTGGGGTTGCCTCTCGACCGCCCGACGACGACCCTGATCACGCCGTTGCTCCTCTCTACGGCGCGCCTCCACCGTCTCTTCTCCCGGCGCTTCCTCCCATGTCCAGCCCAAGAGCTGCCCCTGGACACGCTGCTTGGTCGTTGCATGGTGGGTTTTTCTGTCACGATCGTCAGGGAGAGACCAATGCGCAGCGTGTTGAACGAACATACTTTAATTAGTTAAAGTGTCAACAAAATATAAAACAAGAAACGACTCGTGACGTCCACGGTATCAATGACCGAACACGGAACAAAAACCCACAAACACCAAGGGAAAAACAGACAGTTTAAATATGGCTCCCAATCAGAGACAACCAGCCAACAGCTGACACTCGTTGCCTCTGATTGGGAGTCACTCAGGCAAACATAGAAATCAACACAACAGAAATACCAACATAGAAATACACACATAGAATGAACACACCCTGGCTCAACATAATGAGTCCCAGAGCCAGGGTGTGACAAATCTTTGAGTCATACCACAGATTTTCAATTGGATTGAGGTCTGGGCTTTGACTAGGCCATTCCAAGACATGTAAATGTTTCCCCTTAAACCATTCAAGTGTTGCTTAACAGTATGCTTAGGGTCATTGTCCTGCTGGAAGGTGAACCTCCGTCCCAGTCTCAAATCTCTGGAAGACTGAAACAAGTTTCCCTCAAGAATTTCCCTGTATTTAGCGCCATCCATCAGTCCCTGCCAATGAAAAACATCCCCACAGCATGATACTGCCACCATCATGCTTCACTGTGGGGATGGTGTTCTCAAGGTGATGAGAGGTGTTGGGTTTGCACCAGACATAGCGTTTTCCTTGATGGCCAAAAAGCTCAATTCTAGTCTTATCTGACCAGAGTACCTTCTTCCATATGTTTGGGGAGTCTCCCACATGGCTTTTGGCGAACACCAAATGTGTTTGCTTACTTCTTTCTTTAAGCAATGGCTTTTTTCTGGCCACTCTTCCGTAAAGCCCAGCTCTGTGGAGTGTACGGCTTAAAGTGGTCCTACGGACAGATACTCCAATCTCCACTGTGGAGCTTTGCAGCTCCTTCAGGGTTATCTTTGGTCTCTTTGTTGCCTCTCTGGTTAATGCCCTCCTTGCCTGGTCCGTGAGTTTTGGTGGGTGGCCCTCTCTTGGCAGGTTTGTTGTGGTGCCATATTCTTTCCATTTTTTTTAATAATGGAGGCAATGGTGCTCCGTTGGATGTTCAAAGTTTCGGTATTTTCTTATAACCCAACACTGATCTGTACTTCTCCACAACTTTGTCCCTGACCTGTTTGGAGAGCTCCTTGGTCTTCATGGTGCCTCTTGCTTGGTGGTGCCCCTTGCTTAGTGGTGTTGCAGACTCTGGGGCCTTTCAGAACAGGTTTATATATACTGAGATCATGTGACAGATCATGTGACACTTAGATTGCACACAGGTGGAATATATTTAACTAATTATGTGACTTCTGAAGGTAATTGGTTGCACCAGATCTTTTCACTTCACCAATTTGGACTATTTTGTGTATGTCCATTACATGAAATCCAAATAAAAATCCATTTAAATTACAGTTTGTAATGCAACAAAATAGGAAAAACTCCAAGGGGGATGAATACTTTTGCAAGGCACATCAGTAGACATATACAGTGGGGAAAAAAAGTATTTAGTCAGCCACCAATTGTGTAAGTTCTCCCACTTAAAAAGATGAGAGAGGCCTGTAATTTTCATCATAGGTACACGTCAACTATGACAGACAAAATGTGGAAAAAAAATCCCAAAAATCACATTGTAGGATTTTTAATGAATTTATCTGCAGATTATGGTGGAAAATAAGTATTTGGTCAATAACAAAAGTTTCTCAATACTTTGTTATATACCCTTTGTTGGCAATGACACAGGTCAAACGTTTTCTGTAAGTCTTCACAAGGTTTTCACACACTGTTGCTGGTATTTTGGCCCATTCCTCCATGCAGATCTCCTCTAGAGCAGTGATGTTTTGGGGCTGTCGCTGGGCAACACGGACTTTCAACTCCCTCCAAAGATTTTCTATGGGGTTGAGATCTGGAGACTGGCTAGGCCACTCCAGGACCTTGAAATGGTTCTTACGAAGCCACTCCTTCGTTGCCCGGGCGGTGTGTTTGGGATCATTGTCATGCTGAAAGACCCAGCCACGTTTCATCTTCAATGCCCTTGCTGATGAAAGGAGGTTTTCACTCAAAATCTCACGATATATGGCCCCATTCATTCTTTCCTTTACATGGATCAGTCGTCCTGGTCCCTTTGCAGAAAAACAGCCCCAAAGCATGATGTTTCCACCCCCATGCTTCACAGTAGGTATGGTGTTCTTTAGATGCAACTCAGCATTCTTTGTCCTCCAAACACGACGAGTTTAGTTTTTACCAAAAAGTTATATTTTGGTTTCATCTGACCATATGACATTCTCCCAATCCTCTTCTGGATCATCCAAATGCACTCTAGCAAACTTCAGACGGGCCTGGACATGTACTGGCTTAAGCAGGGGGACACGTCTGGCACTGCAGGATTTGAGTCCGTGGCGGCGTAGTGTGTTACTGATGGTAGGCTTTGTTACTTTGGTCCCAGCTCTCTGCAGGTCATTCACTAGGTCCCCCGTGTGGTTCTGGGATTTTTGCTCACCGTTCTTGTGATCATTTTGACCCCACAGGGTGAGATCTTGCGTGGAGCCCCCAGATCAAGGGAGATTATCAGTGGTCTTGTATGTCTTCCATTTCCTAATAATTGCTCCCACAGTTGATTTCTTCAAACCAAGCTGCTTACCTATTGCAGATTCAGTCTTCCCAGCCTGGTGCAGGTCTACAATTTTGTTTCTGGTGTCCTTTGACAGCTCTTTGGTCTTGGCCATAGTGGAGTTTGGAGTGTGACTGTTTGAGGTTGTGGACAGGTGTCTTTTATACTGATAACAAGTTCAAACAGGTGCCATTAATACAGGTAACGAGTGGAGGACAGAGGAGCCTCTTAAAGAAGTCGTTACAGGTCTGTGAGAGCCAGAAATCTTGCTTGTTTGTAGGTGACCAAATACTTATTTTCCACCATAATTTGCAAATAAATTCATAAAAAATCCTACAATGTGATTTTCTGGATTTTTTTCCCTCAATTTGTCTGTCATAGTTGACGTGTACCTATGATGAAAAGTACAGGCCTCTCTCATCTTTTTAAGTGGGAGAACATGCACAATTGGTGGCTGACTAAATACTTTTTTTCCCCACTGTATGCTGAGGCAGAGAAATATGATAATGACATGGTTACTATAACAGATAAATCACTATTTTGTACTGGTAGGGAAAAACTACTTTATAGCAGTGTTGTCAATAATGGCTTTAACTGTATTTAATTGATAGGCTGAGGCAAAGGCAGAGAAATATGATGATAATCAGTGTCAAGAAGAGCGAAGTGAGATTCATATAATTAGATTGTATCATCAATTAATGTTGTAGTGGCAATGGATAGGGGGATTTTGTCCTAGTAGGGAAAATAACTTTATAGCTTTGTTTTCAATAATGGTAACTCAGCGTTCCTTACCCCCCAATGGGAGACATGCTGTGGGATGGGAGGGGGTTTGAGAATGATGTACATCCTTCTCCTCCTCCCCTTCCTCCTCTACCTCTTCTTCTCCTCCTCCAGTACCTTAGTGACATCATGATAAACAAGGTGACTTGGTGTGTATCTTAAATCATATCCCAGATCGCTGCACCACACACATAGTCCCCTATCTATACAGTAGCCCATCCACTCTGCAGAGTAGAAGAGAAGACTATGATTAGGCTTTCATCCCATAGAGGAGGAAAGGAATCAACCTGCTGTTGATCTCTTATGAACTTAATGTTTAGGGAGATTGGTATTGTGATCAATGACATACAAACACTACTATGGGCGGTTGTGACACACATCTACTATGTCATTGATACTGAGTGTACAAGACATTAGGAACACCTGCTCTTTCCATGACATAAACTGACCAGGTGAATCCAGGTGAAAGCTATGATCCCTTATTGATGTCACCTGTTAAATCCACTTCAGTCAGTGTAGATGATGGGGAGGAGACAGGTTAAAGAAGGATTTTTAAGCCTTGAGACAATTGAGACATGGATTGTGTATGTGTGCCATTCAGAGGGTGAATGGGCAAGACAAAAGATTGAAGTGCCTTTGAACGGGGTATGGTAGTAGGTGCCAGGCGCACCGGTTTCTGTCAAGAACTGCAACACTGCTGGGTTTTTCACGATCAACAGTTTCCTGTGCGTATCAAGAATGGTCCACCACCCAAAGGACATCCAGCCAACTTGACACAACTGTAGGAAGTATTGGAGTCAACATGGGCCAGCATCCCTTTGGAATGCTTTCGACACCATGTAGAGTCCATGCCCCGACGAATTGAGGCTGTTCTGAGGGCAAAAGGGGGTGCAACTCAATATTAGGAAGGTGTTCCTAATGTTTTGTACACTCAGTGTATAATAGTGATGTACTTACATGTAACTAATCCTAATTGATGACTGAATCAATGCTGGTTATATTAAATACATAATCAATTGTTCTGTACAAAGCGCTAACCTCTGACCTATGTCCCCTCTACAGCTGTACCCTGAGTGTGACCCTGGAGCAGGCAATCCTATTGGCTCGTAGCCATGGCCTTCCCCCACGATGCATCATGCAGGCTACTGACGTCATGAGGAAGCAGGTATGGAGCTGACTTCACCACTCAAACGCACACACACACACACTCGCGCGCGCGCACACACACACACACACAGTCTTGTACAACTAACCTTGTGGGGATGGAAAATTCAGTCCCATTCAAAATCCTATTTTCCCTAAACCTAACTCTAACTCTAACCCTTACCCTAACTTTAACTCTAACCCTAACCTTAACCCCAAAACCTAACCCTAAACCTAGCTCCTGACCCTAACCCTAGCTCCTAAACCTAATTCTAACCCTAATTCTAACCTTAACCCTAAATCCCCTAGAAAT